>NC_068992.1:54583923-54584694 GCF_001194135.2 Octopus bimaculoides
AACACCACCCCACCTAACACTCGTATTTACTGAAACATTAACAGACAGCTGTAAAAAAAAAAGGAATATAAATAAATAAAAAGCTCTAAGTGAAATATTAAAAATACTAAACGAAATATCAAAGAAAAAACATCTCTAAAAATATGCAAAGATATACGACAATAATAAAAAAAAATAAGCTATCAAAACTAGTAATTATTGCAGAAAGAGGAAATATAAAAATATAAGATCAAATGCGAAGATCCATGGTGTGAAAAGAAAGTGACAACCATATGCTACTTATTCATAAAAGTAATACTTTTATAACATAACATATGTGACAGAAAGAAAGTTAAGATTTCAAGTTTTTAAATAAATATTTAAAACCTGGCTCATAAGAAAAGTATTTCATGTCCAATATCAAGGTGTTTATGTAGAAGAACATCAAATAAGTTTGTAGCTTATCAGACAAAGTCTAATTGACTCCAGTTATGGTTTGTGTAAAAGATTTTAAATCTGTATTAGAGGCTTTCTCATAAATCTGTAATTAAAAGCGTGATGCTATTGAATTAGTGATAAACTAGTTTTTTGTTTTTTTTTTCCAGTCAGTATGTTCGAACCTATGGCCATCTATCTATATGTATGTATGTATGTATGTATGTATGTATGTATATGTATGCATATATATTTATATATATATATATATGTATATATATATATGTGTGTATATATATATATATATATACATGTGTGTATGTATGTATATATATATATATATATTATATATATATA
>NC_068992.1:54584773-54586160 GCF_001194135.2 Octopus bimaculoides
TATATACATATGTATGTATGTATGTATGCATGTATTTATAATTCGTTTTTAGTGCAAAAATACTGCATATGTATCCTGTGTTTATAAAAAGTGACCTTCACAGAATTCTTATTCGGCAAACATTTCTTGGAAGTAAAATTTTTATTGCTTGTCTACAACCGTGTGAAGGTTGCAAAATGTCTCTACAGTTTTGCTGGGGTTTTTTTCTTTCTCTCTCTCTTTCTTTCTTTCTTTCTTTCTTTCTTTCTTTCTTTCTTTCTTTCTTTAATACGACTCAGTTCACGATCTCAATGAATGTGTTGCTATATCTCAGATGCAGTATACGAGAAGTTGCTGAAAAGTTGAAAAGTTTAGGTAAAAGAAAATAGAGGAGGATCGGTTGTTAATTATGATTTTATTCAACATATCCCCCTCTCAGATTCACACACTTCAGTTTTTCTAAGCCTTCTAAAAGAGCCCGGAAGTTTGGACCTTGAACCTGGCCTTTCGCGATACCCTTAAAAGCAGGAACTTTTTAGCACAACCTTGTATCCTTGTATGTGTGTGTCTGTGTCTGTGTATATATATACATATATATGACGGGGTGTTGAAAAGTTCCTGACTTGGAGTAAAAGAAAATACAAGAGGACAGTTAATATTATGATTTTATTCAACACATTCCCCTCTCAGATTCACATGCTTATTTCAGCGGTCCTTCAGTTTTCTAAGCCCTGTAAAAGAACACAGAAGTTTGGGCCTCTAGCCAGGCCTTTTGCAGTACCCTTAAAACCAGAAATTTTCTAGCACCCACTCCTATAACGCTGTAAGTTTTGAAATAAGTTATCGAACTAGCAGCATATTTTATCTTCATTTTTAGAAACATAACCGGCTCAATGCTATTCTTCATTTCAGTTTTGTAAATGAGTTATTTTTAAATAAACATTTATCATCTCATGTAATCTTCTAACTTCTGCATCACATAATTTAAAACCGCATTTAGTATTATAAATATATTTAAAATTGCTGTGCATTTTTTAATATATTTGACGGTTAAATACTTACTCGTTCACAAATTTGTATACTACTGCTATCAAAGGGTTATTTCATTGCTTATTCATGTAATATTTCTCATCAATACGTGTATAATCTTGGTACATAATTTGGCTGTTAGTAATATCTGCCTCTGAAGAAAGCTGCACAACTTGAAACGCTGGTGCTGTCGCGGAGCATATATTCAAAATAAAGTTAATACAAACTACATTCTAACATTTATTGTATTATTTCTTATAGGAATGTAAGAATATGATTCTTATCCTTTGGATTTAACAGTTTGATTTGCCTACGTAAATACATACATGCATATAATATATATAAATATATTTATATATATATATATATATATATATAT
>NC_068992.1:54587682-54589653 GCF_001194135.2 Octopus bimaculoides
TATATATATTACATTATATATATATATACATATAGATATATATGCATGTATACATATATATATGTGCGTGATTGCGTGCGTGTGTGGGAATGGTTAGCAGCAGTATTAGAGCGTAGATTAGGATGCTTTGCAGTGTTCATTCCAATTCATTGCATTCTGACTGCAAATCCCGCTGAAGTCCACAGGTCAGCTTCCCATTTCTTGGGGGTTAAGCTTGACAGACCTACTGGCTATCACATATATTGACCGGTCAAAACGCAAGGCATTCAACAACTGTCACTCTTGTGCCTTTTTCACCAAATATGTGGAGGATAACCTCATATTAACATCACCTCATACGAAAGCTGTTAAAATATACATGTTCATCAATATTGATGAGCATACAAAATTTGAAATGAAGCATTTCTAGAACACTGGTCCCTTATCTCTGCCTGATTTTTAGTACAAAATCACAGAGAATGGATCCATCTCAACTAACTTTCACAGAAAAGTAGGTACGAGTGAGAATTCATACTACAGGAATTGTATGTTTGTTAGAAAAATGCTCCTTCCTCAGAGGAAGAATTTATCTGGCCGTAACCCAGTGACCAAAAATAAAGTAAAAGATAAAAGTTGTATGTCTCTTCTATTTTTTAATTATTATAAATCTTCCACTGAGGAGAGGACCGGTTTCCAACAAAGATACAAAACTCCATCTTTGTGATGTAGATAATACAGACAAATTCACATTTGAAACTTGAGAAAAGTTTTGCATATTTTTACTGTTCCACTCACAGATTGCACTAGTAATGTACGAATTATCCGGTCGATTTCTCTTTCTGAAAATCCCAGTTTATCTAGATTCTCCTTTAAGCATTTACTAACAAAACCTAGTGCTCCAATTATTATTGGTATGAATACGAATTCATAATCTAGATAATCTGTATAGGAGGTCATCAGGAAGAGAGTGCCTCTTGAGGAGCTCACTGCCAACTCGTACAATGTATGTATGTATGTATGTATGTATGAATGTATGTGGAGGCGCAATGGCCCAGTGGTTAGGGCAGCGGACTCGCGGTCATAAGATCGCGGTTTCGATTCCCAGACCGGGCGTTGTGAGTGTTTATTGAGCGAAAACACCTAAAGCTCCATGAGGCTCCGGCAGGGGATGGTGGCGAACCCTGCTGTACTCTTTCACCACAAATTTCTCCCACTCTTACTTCCTGTTTCTGTTGTGCCTGTATTTCAAAGGGTCAGCCTTGTCACATTGTGTCACACTGAATATCCCCGAGAACTACGTTAAGGGTACATGTGTCTGTGGAGTGCTCATCCACTTGGACGTTAATTTCACGAGCATGCTGTTCCGTTGATCGGATCAACTGGAACCCTCGACGTCGTAAGTGACGTAGTGCCAACAACATGTATGTATGTATGTATATATGTATGTATGTATGTATATGTGTATATTTTTTTTATCTTTTACTTGTTCTGTCACTGGACCACAGCCATTTAAATTCTTCCTCTGAGAAAAGAGTTAGTTTCTAACAAAGATACAAAGTTTCATCATTGGGTGATAGATAACAAAACAATTGTTACATTTTAAACTTGAGAAACGCATACATATGTATGCATACATACATCAATATATACAGTGCTATTGTATTAATATTCGAAAGCAGTTTTTAACGTAGGGTCACTTGGTTTCTATCATATATACGTAAGTAGATATTGTAATTTTAAAAAGTGGTGCTTAATGTGTTAACATAAGATCTGATAATGGGTCTAGCATTGTACTACAGTGTACGACTTGGCTCATACCACTTTTAGTTGTAGTCACCGTATTAGCTAAGTAGAAGGATGAGTGCGTAAGTACTTCCTGAACGTGCGTAACGGTCTTTCAGAGATCCACACTGAGTCGACGTCGCGCAATATACTGAATGGCTGGTATACGTAGATCGTATATATGTGTGTGTGTGTGTGTGTGTGTGTGTG
>NC_068992.1:54593453-54594405 GCF_001194135.2 Octopus bimaculoides
TATATATATATATATATATATATATATATATATATATATATGCATGTCTGTATGTATGTATGTGTGCATATATGTATGTACGTGTATGTGTGTGCGTATGTGTGTGTGTGTGTGTGTGTGTGTGTACATATACACCATACACGTAAACAAATGTGCCCTATATATGTGGCTTCTTTATTTCCCTGTATCTGGCTAATATATCACTGCTATTCAATTCGTTTATTATAACTAGACTCGTGCTAATGAGAAGCCTATATTTTAGATATACTGACTCATATACACATATTCATACAATCACACAAGTGTGCACACAGGCAAATGCATATGTATGTATATATATATTTATGTGCGTTTATGTGTGTGTTTGTGTGTGTCTGTGTGTGTATACGTATTCTCAACCGCGATAATAGTACACTGTTGACGTCATAAGAATATATATATTGTGAGCGACAATGGACTGGACATGTTGCAAGGCTCACAGACATCAGGTGGACTTTTGCTGTTGCCTCCCACAACGGTGGGGAAGAAGATGTCCGAAAACAGTTTGCCAAGGTGAAGTGCATCGTGACTAACGGTGTACAACACTATTAGACAGTCTGGTCGATACAGGTTATATATATGTATACATATATATATGCATACCCACAAACATACACACACACATATGCACATTCACTCACACACACACACACATACGGTTTCAGGTTCAGTCCCACTGCGTAGCACCCAGGACAAGTATAGTCTACTATAGACCCGGGCCGACCAAATCCTTGTGGGTGAATTTGGTAGACGGAAACTAAAAGAAGCCTGTCTTATATACTGAATCATAAACACATATTCATACAATCATACAAGTGTGCATACAGGCAAATGCATATGTATATATATATGTGTATGTGTGTGTGTGTGTGTGTGTGTGTGTGTGTGTGTGTGTGTGTGTGTGTGTGTGTGT
>NC_068992.1:54595979-54597686 GCF_001194135.2 Octopus bimaculoides
ACACACACACACACACACACACACACACACACACACACACACACACACACACACACACACATACATATACATACATACATACATACATACATATAATAATAACAATAATACCAGGATGGAATATATAAATATTTAATACATCGCTACGCGCGTTTCCACAAATCACATGTCATTAGTATCAGAGTCCGTATCTTTGGGATGAGTACAGTATAGCCAGTATTATCCGTGGGCATCCGGTTGATCATCATCATTGATTCATTTCATCAGGCATTACTGCAGTAATGGATGAATCTAGTTATAGGATACAGTTAGATTGGCCTTCGTACTGGCAAGAAGGGGTAAACATCCCTCTGTGATTCATCCACAAATACAGCATCGCTTGATTAAATGAATCAATGGTGATGTTCAACTAAATGCCCGCGGATAATACGGACTATGCCGTATTCATCCCAAGGATACGGACTTTGATGTTATAATCATATGATTTGTGGAATCGCGCATAGCAATGTATTGAATATTTATAAATTCCATTCTAGAATATATTGTAATTATTATATTTATCGCTCATTATATCAGTATGACCGTGATGCAGCCCCGAAAAACTGACTCACTAGTCAGTATCATTAGACAGTAGCCGACATAGTGAAATAGGAGCTTTGCATACCCTTAGTGTCACCATAAACGAATTTTAAAAATAGACACATGTGTGTGTGTGCGTGTGTGTGCGTGTGTGTGTGTGTATGTGTGTGTGTATGTGTGTGTGTGTGCGTGTGTGTGTCTGTGTGTGTGTGTGTGTGTGTTTCTGCGTGGTAAGAAGCTTGTTTCTCAATTACATAGTTCTGGGTTCAGTCCCACTGCGTGGCACCTTGGGTAAGTGTTTTCTACTATAATCTTGGGCCGACCAAAGCCTTGTGAGTGAATTTGGTAGACGGAAATTGAAAAAATCCCGTTGTATGTATATTTGTGTGTGTGTGTGTGTGTGTGTGTGTGTGTGTGTATGTTTGTTCCCCCACTATCGCTTGACAACCGATGTGTGCTTACGTCCCCGTAACTTAACGCTGCTCCAGCATGGTCGCAAGTGGAATGACTGAAACAAGTAAAAGAAAAAAGTATAAATATATATATATATGGGGGTAGCTGATGAAGAAGAATGTTCTCTATGTGGCTTGTGTGTTTTCTCGTCTACGTTTTGTTTGCAATGTCCTGTACCCAGATATGCACCTATACATACAGGTGGATGTCGGTATGCACATACCTGTACGTATATATGCATATACTCATTTACTATTTGTTTTTACAGCGTCACCAATCTGTAAGTAGTTTTTGCAACTTTATATTTTCCGACGCTACTCTATCTCTTTCTCTTCCTCTTCAATTTTTCCCCCTCTCGTTCTTCCTCTGTTTACTACTACGTATCTCTCTTTACCCCTCTCGTTCTTCCTCTGTTACTACTACGTATCTTCTTTTCCCCCCTCGTACTTCCTCTCTTCCTCTTTTCCTCTCGTTGCTCACTTATTCTTCTACTTCCTCCCTTTGTTTCTCCCTCTACCACTCTCTCTCTCTCTCTCTTCACCTTACACCGGCATGGTCACATGCTTCCGGTCAATAATCCTTTTCTTCCTTGGCTATCGCCGAGCAAACACGCGAACTTACTTCGTCTCCACTTTCAAGTTCGTGCCTCACAGCGTTCATACACACATAATTTTT
>NC_068992.1:54597992-54599031 GCF_001194135.2 Octopus bimaculoides
TATATATATATATATATATATATATATATATATATATATCAAAAGGATTTGTTATAATACTATTCCACATAATCAAACACAGCCATACCAACGATCCAACATCCCTCCATCATCAGCTGCCTCACGGATATCATTATGGTTTCGACACCCGAGCAGTACTATTCAATCCGACCCTATCAACACCACTACAATAAGAGTTATTTGGGAACAAACATACCAAAGAAACCATAACTTTCAAACACATTTACTCTATGTAAAACAGTATCGGTAAATTCAATAAGTAAAATCTATAAACAACTCCTAAATACGTAACTAAACAGCGACCAATCCTTTAAGTCATACAAAAAAATATTCCCGAAAGTGAAAGCTTAATAACCACTTTCATTCAATTTAAACATAGGCAATATATATCTATATATAAAATAACGAAGCCAGTTATAAGCAACATAAAACCAAAAAGGAAGAATTCAATTGTCACTAACTGTTACTAACAGTGAAGAGTTGCACCTACATTTCTAAAAATAAATGATAAAAAACCCTCTTAGCCACAAAGAAGCACATGTCCATGTTCTAACAGGGAAGGCTAACTGCCCCACAGCGAGCGACACGCATACACATATACTCTTATATATCACGTGCAAGCAAATACATCTTCAAAGCTTGTACCATGCCTTCATTTATTGGTTTAAGTACCTATGTAGTGGCGAGTACAGAGACACCTTGCTCGTCTTATAAGATGTCTATGATTACGGTTAGGACGCCGAAACTTCGAAGTTACTGTCAGCTTTTCCCGTGTAAAAATTGTTAAATATGTACTCCACTAAAAGGCACTGAGTAATACTTCAGTTTTATGTTCATTTTTTTTTTTATTCCACATAAAACAAGCATTAAGACAGACAGACAGATAGATAGATAGATAGATAGATAGATAGATAGATAGATAGATAGATAGATAGATAGATAGATAGATAGATAGAGAGAGAGATAGATAGATGATAGATAGACGGAAACTGAAAAAAGCCCGTTGTACATATATATA
>NC_068992.1:54599302-54603596 GCF_001194135.2 Octopus bimaculoides
TCGCGATAGATATAACACGCGGTGGTTTTCGTATAGTTTTTTACTTACAGAATTCCACTCACAAGGATTGAAGAAACTTGCACAAGATTCCACAGAGTGAAACTGAATCTGAAATCACATACTTTCCAGAAATTAAGCGAAAACTACTGCTAATTCCTTGATCAATTAGGTCGCCAGAAACTCGGTCTAGTTTGAGCTGGCAGAAACGGTAGCACGCCGGGCGAAATGCTTAGCGGTATTTCGTCTGCCACTACGTTCAGAGTTCAAATTCTGCCGGGGTCGACTTTGCCTTTCATCCTTTCGGAGGTCGATAAATTAAGTACCAGTTACGCACTGGGGTCGATATAATCGACTTAATCCGTTTGTCCCCTCTGTGTGTAGCCCCTCGTGGGCAGTAAAGAAACAAGAAACTCGGGCTAGTTTGATTTACTTATCCGATTTACTCTTCGGGAGAATCAATGCAAGAAATAAAATGAAAATCAATTTAAAATTTTAAAAAATATTAGATTAACCCTTTAACAATCAGATTACTCTATAAAATGCAGTGTTTATTTATTCGCATTGTTTTGAATTAAACATGGATTATCTCATAGCTTCCAAATTTCAATGCTGAGATTTTTTATTTCTACAATGACATTGAAGGGTGGCTGTGAGAGGCCGACCTGGCTGGTATCTTTCTCTTTTACTTGTTTCAGTCACTTGGCTGCGGCCATGCTGGAGCACCGCCTTTAGTCGAGTCAATCGACCCCAGGACTTATTCTTTGTAAGCCTAGTACTTATTCTATCAGTCTCTTTTGCTGAACCGCTAAGTTACGGGGACGTAAACACACCAGCATCGGTTGTCAAGCGATGGGGGGGGGGGACACAGACACACATACATATATATATACATATATACGACGGGCTTCTTTCAGTTTCCATCTACCAAATCCACTCACAAGGCTTTGGTCGGCCCGAGGCTATAGTAGAAGACACTTGCCCAAGGTGCCACGCAGTGGGAATGAACCCGGAACCATGTGGTTGGTAAGCAAGCTACTTACCACACAGCCACTCCTGCGCCTATGAACATAAAGCAGGTTGAATATTTTGTGTGGATATCGCCAGTTTAAATGTCGAATGTAAATGTAAATTCATTCGTGGAATCTTAAACTGTATGAAATCTCGGCACATAAACACCTCAATAATTCCTCCTGGTCAAATTAATTCAGGAGTTAGTAATCATCTTCTTATATAATTATCAGTAGTAAGTATAACTTCTTATTTTCTTAATATATGTCAATCGGTACAGGCCTAACGGTGTGTTATGAAGTTTGCTTCCCAACCATATGATTTCTAGTTCAATCTCACTACATGGCATCTTGGACGAGTGTCTTCTACTTCAGTTTCTTGACGATCAATGACGTGTGAGAAGATTTGGTAGTCGGAAACTGAAAGAAGTCAGTCACCTACATACATAAGACAGACAGACAGACAGACAGACAAAGAGGAAGGGAGGGATAGCTTCAGCTATTTCTGTACATGTTGAAAAACAAATGATTTAATGAAAAACATCTATAATTCATCTTGATACGAATACGAGCTGTCAGCGGGCGAGACGAACAAAACAATATTTTCAAAGTTACTGAGTTAATAGTGTACTATACTTTCGGGGTTTAACTTGTAAATTAAATAAATCAATTAACAACAAATTGATTTAATTTAAATTATCAATTGTACCTTCCTCAGCACTATCGCTCCACGTTTACGAATCAACATGAATAATTTTTAAAATATTACCTCATTCGTCCACAGCAATTCGAATTTCAAGGTATAAAAATTATTACAATACAAGAGTGAAAGAAAGCTAAGCTTCCTTTTCAGATTTCAACATGCTTCTGCCTGGCGGCAAATTTAAATATGCATATATAATTTTTATACCTTGAAATTCGGATTGCTGCAAACGAAAAAGGTAATATTTTAAAAAATTATTCATGTTTATTCGTAAATGTAGAGCGATAGTGCTGAGGAAGGTACAATTGATAATTTAAATTAAATTGATTTTTTGATTTTGTTATTGATTTATCTAATTTACAAGTTAAACCCGAAAGTATAGTACGCTATTAATTCACAGTAACTTTGAAATATTGTTTAATGTTCGTCTCGTATTCGTATCAAGGTGAATTATAGATGTTTTTCGTTAAATCATCCATATTTTTCAGCATGTACGGAAATAGCTAAAGCTATCCCTCCCTCTATATATGTATATTTAAATTTTAGCGGAGAGGTGTACTTGACCTATAGTTTATTTAACACTTTAACATTTAAACGGGTCTAAACTGGCCAAATTCGGCATCTCGCACCTACCACACAATGTCATTCTAAATATATGCTACCTCGTCATTGAAACCTAGAAGCAGTGAGATAATGTGTGATTAATTCAAACCAATTTGGATAAATAAACATTATGCTTGACAGAATAATCTGAAAGCTAAAGGGTTAATCGACCCTCGGGTGATGAATGGCAAAGTTAGGTACAGCGTGATTTCGAAATGAGGATGTAATGAGCCAGAACAAACGCTGTAAGATGAGTTGTCGGTCATCCTAATGGAGGGTGATCTCCGTCATTCGACGATGAGGATTTGGTTGTTCGGCCGACCGAATTACCTGCTCCTGGATTATTTATGTGCAAGTGGATGAGTATTCCACAGTCATAGAGTGTACAAAGGATAGAGCTCCTTCTTGAGTCATATAGACTCATAAGGCCGGTTTCCCAGGTTCTGTGGTGTATTTCCTCCTGGACGGGACGCCAGTCCTTTGCAGGATTACACATTTTTGCCAGCTGGAGCAACATGAAATGAAGTGTTTTGCTCAAGAACACAACGCATCGCCCAGTCCAGGAATCGAAACCACAATATTACGACCATGAGTCCAACACCCTAATCACTAAGCCACGTGCCTCCACAAAGGTAAAGTTACGTTCTCGAATCATCCTGACTCGTAAGGAATGGTTTCCTGGTTTCTATGGTGTATAAGCTACCCACCTGGATGGGACGCCGGTCCGTCGCAGGATTAATCATTTTTGCTAGTTGAGTGGACTGGAGAAACGTGAAATAAAGTGTTTTGTTCAAGAACACAACATATCGTCCGGCCCAGGAATCGAAATCACATTCTTACGATCATGAGTCCAACTGCCCTAACCACTAAACCACACACCTTCACACAACCGTATGTATCCTTAACATGATTCTCAATCAGAATCAGCGTGACGAGGCTGTAGCTAATAAATTACAGGTACAATCCATCTGACGGGCTTCTATGCAGTTTCCATCTGCCCAGTTTCACTCACAAGTTACAGTTCAACTTGTCGCTATAAAATTTGGCACTTACCCAAGAGTCCACGCATTGAGATCGAATCTGAGACTTCGTAGACAAACTGCATAATCAAACATAAACATTACTATCATATGAAAATGTGTGTTAGTTTAATAATCTGGATTTTTAAAACTTTTTTGTCAGCCTTTACCGAGGTAACTTTTGCGGAAAGATATTCTATTCATAAGTGTTTCGTCCTTTTTAGGGATCTCTAAGACATTATCCAACTTGTTGTTTCTTTTTTAAGAAGAAAATAGGGGGTGGTGATTTTAGGAAAATTTAGCTGTTATATCTAGCACAACGAATGACCACGTTTCTAATATTGTTTTATTATTTTTATTATTATTCTGGCCTACTCTGAACATGTACCTGTAGGCCAGAGGGAATGAAGAGGAGAGGGGTTCCTACCTAGGATGTCCTTGGTGATTGAGGTGTCCATTACCATTATTAAGGTGGTGATCCGACAAAATCGTTAGCACGCTTAACGTGGTGCATACTGGCATTTCGTCTGTCTCTGAGTTCAAACTCCACCGTGGTCGAGTTTGCCTTTTATCCTTTCGATGGTGATAAAATAAGTACCGCTCTATCACTGGGGTCGATGTAATTGACTACATGCTATTCCAATTTTCATACTCAATATATCTTTATTATTTTTTTTTTCTAAGGCAATCGGATGCATCATTAATGGGACAGATTTCGACAACTCTTTCAATTCAATAAGATGTAATAACCACGTAGAGAGATGAGTTTCCCACCCACCCCAACCTCGTTTCGAAAGTTCAAAGATATCTGTAAACAGTGTCAAAGAAGTGAGAAACATCCACGTTTTTTCTTTTTTTTTTTTTTTTTTTTCAATTAACATCTTTACAATAAAACAACATAACTCACTATATTAGGGTATTAAGAATAGTATATCTTATTGTAGATTTTTTTTTTTTCTTTG
>NC_068992.1:54604146-54607075 GCF_001194135.2 Octopus bimaculoides
GTAGTGATCGTTTGAATGTCGGCGGTGGTTTTTGTTGTTTTTCTTCTTCTTCTTCTTTTTACTTGTTCTTGCGACGAAATTTCAATTTAGGAAAGGAATACGAGAGAATATGCAAAAACAAAAACAGACTGGTTTGGCGTAAGATCTTACTTTGCTTCTCGTCTTTCGTAGATCTATTAATGAAATGACCAATATTTCGCTTAAACTTTCGAAAACACTAGTATATAAATAATAGATACGTGTGTATGTGTGTGTATATATATATATATATACGTGTATGTGTGTATAAAGACAGAAAGGAGGAGAGAGGGAAAAGAGAGAGACCGAGTCAAAGAGACAAGGACTGGCTCATACAGAACGAAAACTTTATAGAGGAAAGAATTTCCGAAAACAATGAAAGAAGTTTTGAAATAGAATGTGTGTGTGTGTGTGCGTATATGTGTACGTACGTAGTAGTGTGTCTTTGAGTGTGAGGTGTGTGTACGTGTGTACGTGTGTGTGTATGTGTATGCGTCTGTATGTGTGTTTAAATGCTAAATATATAAATGAATTTTTACACAAGCGTGTGTGTGTGTGTGTATTGATACATACATAAATGTATATGTAAATATATAGAAATATATATATATATATATACATATATAGAGAGAGAAAGAGAGAGAGAAAGAGAGAGAGAAAGAGAGAGAGAGAGAAAGATGCGTATAAGTCTATGTATATGTGTGAGTGTATGTATGTATGTATGTATGTATGTATTCTGAATCCAAGTATGGTATTGTGTATACACGCA
The DNA here is from genome assembly GCF_001194135.2 of Octopus bimaculoides. NCBI lineage: Eukaryota > Metazoa > Mollusca > Cephalopoda > Octopoda > Octopodidae > Octopus > Octopus bimaculoides. The sequence goes on from NC_068992.1 coordinate 54,604,934, forward strand.
GAGACGGAAGGGCCAAATAAAAAACAAAAAAGAAAAGAAAAAAAAGAAAGAGAGAGATAAAGTGAGAGAAATTAGAAGAAAGTGGGAGGAGATGAGAGGGGGAGAGAGAGAGAAAAGGGAGGCGAAGGGTGCGAAAATGTAATAGTTGTCACTTTGTATGTGTGAGAGTATGTGTATGCATGTGTATGTGCAATGTATATATATATGGATATATATATATATATGTCCGCATTCTCTTGTGTGTAAGATTTCGACAGTCGTAAGTGAATATGTGAGTGTGTGTGTATGAATGCTTGCGTGTGTATGTTTGTGTGTGTATGTGATTAATGCGTTTAATATGCCTTGCATTTTGCTGAGTGTATACGTCAGTGGCTTGGTTAAAACGCACACTCACACACACACACACATATATATATATATACATATATATATATATATATATATATATATATATATATATATATATATATATATATATACATACACACCACACAAACATACATACACACACATCCACGAACTCACATACACACATACACACGTTAGGCGAAAGGAGGAAAAGAGGGGTGTGTAACGTAGAAAAACAAACAAATTTGACATTTAATGGTGTTAAGAGCGAAATGGTTGAGAGAAGTGGGTTTGCAAGAGGAACTAAAAAACAGAGGGAGTGTAAGAGTAGAAGGAGGAGGTAAAGCAGTAAGGAGGAAGTGGAGGAATGGGAAGACAGGAGATGACTAAGATCGCCTCATAAGAAAGCAAGTCTGTCTGTGTGTCAGAGAGAGTGAGACAGAAAGAGTGAAAGAGAAAGAGAGAGTAAGAGAGAGGCACAGACAGAGAGAACTGTTGGTTGTGTGTTTCGGACCTCCATCCATTTAAGAAGAAACAGCTTATGTTTTTTTTTAGGATATATGTCCATCATATTGTTAGGTTGTAGAATAATATAAAGGCACGGGCGTAGCTGTGTGGTAAGAACCTCGCTTTGCAAACACGCGGTTTGGGGGTTCAGTCCCTCTGTGCGACACCTTTGACAAGTGTCTTCTGTTATAGCCCAGAGCCAAATAATGTCTTGAGAGTGAATCTAGTACAACGCACAAAGTGAAAATCTCGATTGCGTGTGTATATATATGTGCATGTGTGTGTGTGTGTGTGTGTGTGTGTGTGTGTGTAAATACATATGCATATATATGTAGATATATATAGATACATGAATGAATGTATCAGTTTCTGTTTGTGCTCCACCACGCTTGACAACATATACACGACGGGCTTCTTTCAGTTTCCGTCTACCAAATCCACTCACAAGGCTTTGGTCGGCCCGAGGCTATAGCAGAAGACACTTGCCCAAGGTGCCACGCAGTGGGACTGAACCCGGAACCATGTGGTTTGTAAGCAAGCTACTTACCACACAGCCACTCCTACGCCGACGTGTATAATTATTTACTTTATATCGATCAAAGGTAAAGGGTAAAGACCCCCCCTTCGGTCATGACTGACCATGGGATTGCACCTAGAAAGTTACCCTCCGAGGCACAAGTCTATGGAAGACCAGCAGTCGTCCATACCAGCCGCCCCCTCTCCACGCCACTGATGTTATCCAGGGGAAAGGCAAAGGCCGATACAGCTTGGCACCAGTGACGCTGCAAGTCATTTCTACAGCTGAGAACACTAAAGCTCAAGAACACAGCACACAACCCAGTCCGGGAATCGAACTCACTACTTCATGATTGTGAGCCCGACACCCTAACCACTGGGCCATACAATCAAACTCTTTAAGAAATGATACATTGAATAATCTGATTCTACAAATATATAGGAAAACAATAAAACGGTCACAACAACAATGATTTTGGTCATATGTCTGCTCAATCAGGGAACACCTTCGGCTAAATAGGTTGTTGGCACTCCGTCGCTTACGACGTCGAGGGTTCCAGTTGATATGATCAATGGAACAACCTGCTCTTGAAATTAACGTGCAAGTGGCTGAGCACTCCACAGACATGTGTACCCTTAACGTAGTTCTCGGGGATATTCAGCGTGACACAGTGTGACAAGGCTGGCCCTTTGAATTACAGGTACAACAGAAACAGGAAGTAAGAGTGAGAGAAAGTTGTGGTGGAAGAGTACAGCAGAGTTCGCCACCAT
>NC_068992.1:54607710-54608045 GCF_001194135.2 Octopus bimaculoides
AGAGGTAGAGTAATGTGCTTTATTTAAAAGCAGCAGAAATATGTCCGTTCGTCGGACATGTATGTATGTATGTATGTATGTATGTATGTATGTATAGATAGATAGATAGATAGATAGATAGATAGATAGATAGATAGATAGATAGATAGATAGATAGATAGATGTACACTAAAGTGACTTTCGGTTGTAAAATTGTGAACAAGCCACCCTTATTATTTATATATGTATGTGTGTGTGTGTGTGTGTGTGTGTTTGTGTGTGTAATTTATGTATATTAGTGATATATGTATATGTAATTTATGTATGTTAGGGATATATATATATATATATATATA
>NC_068992.1:54608515-54609838 GCF_001194135.2 Octopus bimaculoides
TATATATATATATATATATATATATATATATATATATATATATATATATATGCATATATGCATTCGTACATATATTTCTATATGCATATGTGTGTATGTACATTTATGTATACGTACGTACAATCATACATACGTACATACATACACACACACACATACATACATACATACATACATACATACATACATACATACATACATACATATTGGTTCATGTATTATACGTTAAAAGACACTATGGTTATAAGTAGCCATTCCTACTTTCAAGTCCTCTTACGAAAACTCTTGTGCAATATATATATATAAATAGAAAGGCCTTCTATTATAATAGTACTGAGAGAGCCAACAATGATTATAACACTTAAGACAACACAAATATACTTCTATTTCACTCGTTGTTGTGTCAGCAAAATATAATTTGATTGGCAGTGTCGTAGAGCATTTGACAAAGCACATTGTCGTATAAGTTACTGGCCTTGTCAAGTCCCAACGAGGTAAACTTTAAATTTTTGTTTTTCTTAGGTCTGCATTAAATAGACATCCACTCAAGTAGTGGTATCTGTTTAAGCAACTATACCAGTATTTCTCGATCTGCGATACTAAAATTTCATTTCATATGTGTTTGCAATTGGAATAAAATATTGCGGGACCTTAAATATCAATCTGTCCTCGCTGGAAATGTATTCTGTACACGTTTAGAGAAATATGTGGCTTGGATTTATAGGGAAACAGCTGAGAAGGGGAATATTAAACAGCGGAAAAGCGTAAATTTTACGTAAGATTATACATATGAAGGACTCTCCCGTCGTTAGACGACGTACGAGGGTTCGACAATTTCTTATCGAACAGCCACACAGATGATTTGTTTATAGTGATCAAATGTTTGTGTAGACATAAGCTCACTCCCTCCTTCAAATTGACATTACCTGTAAAGTAATGACGAAATGATCACAGAGCAACGTAAAATGAAGTGCTTTGCTCAAGAACACAACGCCACGCCCGGTCTGGGAATCGGACCACGATCTCGCAATCTTGATTGCAACACTTTGACCACTGAGCCATGCGCCTTCACACACACACACACACACACACACACACATATATATATGCTATTTTAACGAGATACATCTCGTCTCCTAAGGGGACACATCTACACTGACGGATACACCTAAACCAGATGTTCAGTACCCCACCCGTGAGGAATCGATGTTAGACGGATCGAAACAATTCTAGTGATCAATAAACATTCTCGTATCTTCCATCTTCCGTCTCTTTTATTAATCAAGTATATATATATATATATATATATATATATATATATAT
>NC_068992.1:54609888-54613707 GCF_001194135.2 Octopus bimaculoides
ATATAATCCCTTTGTCTGTTCTTCTTTGTCCCCTCTACGTTTAGCCCCTTGTGGGCAATAAAGAAATAAGAATCGTTAGCACGCCAGGCAAAATGCTTAGTGATATTTCGTCCGTTTTTTACTCTCTGAGTTCAAATTCCACCGCAGTCGACTTTGCCTCTCATCCTTTTGGGGGTCGATAAAATAAGAAGTAATTGAGCAATTGTAATTGACTTACCCGCTCCCTCGAATTTGCTGTCCTTGTGACAAAAGTTGAAACCAATATTAACAGAATATGGAAAAAAAAAAAATAAACGATGTAGAAGCGCAAGTATTTGATGTAATTTCATCTTTAGTGTTTTGTTCTTATCCTACACGTTACAAACTTTAATGCTTTTACCAATATGGTTGAGTCACCCTCGCCGACCAAACCTTTTTAAACATCAAGTTTAACGATCAACATAATCCATTTATGACTTCTTCCGGCACTATTACTTTCATTTTCACTTGATGATCATAATGATCTCCAGTCATTACAGTTAAGGGCAACACATTATACTAGACGAGTTTGTAGCTATGTCCAACGGCGACGCAGTCAGTCAAGAAACACACACTAAATAAGAAAACAGTGGAATTAGAGAGAAATTGTGATGGTCTGTGTTAACAAAAGAATAAAATAGTGGTCTTATTACTTGAAATGCATGATGAAAATTAGAAATGAGAAAATGGAGGAGACGGAGGAGTGATGTCGAAGGACGAGAGATGCAGGATGTAGGATGATGTATGGCTGAAGTTAGCAACAAGACCCATTGGCGTCGAGGATGAGAGTAACAAAAAGAACAAGGTCACATACACTCATACACACACCCTTTCCGCCACCCCCCACGCACACACACAATTACATTACACGCAATTTCCGTCAAATTCCATTCCCAAGCGAAAGCTTTTGTAGAAAACATTTTCCCAAGGTCACACGCGTTGTGATCGAACTCTGAACCATGTGTTTACGATGCATATTTGTTAACCCCACACACCATACCAGGGATTATTTAGCTATCATACACAAGTTGTTTAGTTTTTGTTTTTTTGTTTTTTTTTGTTGTTTTTTTTGTGGTGGGGGGAGCATGTTTTATCTCAGCGTGTTTACTTCGAGTTTTTTACAGCTTTATTTTTCTTCGATTTTATATTAATCTAGAGATCGATGTTCGGTGATCGGTGATCGTTTTATTCAATCACGTTGTTCATATAATAGAACTGAAATCCAGTAGCGAACACACGGCTCTTATATCAAGAGAGATCTTGATGGGTTAGCTTTCAACATGCACAATACTGCATACGCGCAATATCTCATACTTTAAAATTTAAGCCGCTAAACGCAATGCATTGAAAAGCATTGCGTTTAGCACGAACTGTATTTATAAAGCAAAAAGATCCTGAATATATTACTATCTATTGATCCACTACCGTGTTAACTATTACTGAGAAATGTGAGAACGTAGGTTAAAAGAAAATAATGGATTAGCACGAAGCAGCTAGTCTAATATCCGGAATGACTGGTCAACGTATGTAAATATGGAGTGAGGTTTATGCCAACGAGTGGTTTTATTGGCGAACTTGGCAGGTTTTAGCAGTGTAAGATAGAGAGAGAAGAGAGAGAGCATGTGACAGGAACACAATGACATGTTAAAATTGCTTCTCCGCAAGTTTGTGTAGATGTAATATAGGATAGATTAATTCCCTACTGTGTAATTACTTCAAAGAGAATCCAATTACGTGTGGCATTTATTCCTAGATCCAAATCATCAGTTTAGGCAGTGAGCTCCAATCAAAATTCGTTGCAGATATTAGTTCCACTTTTTTTGTTGTTGTTTTTTTTATTATTATCATTATTCTTCCAGATTTATTTCTACCTGACTATTTTTTTATTAAGACAGCTTTTACCAGGCAATGACTAATCAATCCATCACATTTACCTTTTATTTAAGCTGCCTTAATATTGTGCTATGAGAGATTAATAACGAAACAAATTTAGATTATATATCAATCTGCAATCCTTACCTTATGCAAAACATTTCGTTGCCATGCAGAGGCCGGATAAATTTTTAGACAATATTAGAAATCAGCTGCAAAAGACATTTTCCTTGATCCTAATGATTTATGGGGGCCTGGGTTTGCCCAGATTTCCAAACCTTTAGGCTAAAAATACAAGGCTCCCTCCTGAACCGTCGCATGACTAACTCCCATTGGGTACTGATACTCATTTTCAGCATAATGTACCGGGAGCAACGTGATATGAAGTGCCAGCTCAAGGACACAATGTGCCACCGGTTCCGAGACTTTAACACTGGCCTAACGATCGTGAGCAGACGGTTCTAACACCTAGGTCACATTACCTTCACAGAAATCAGTATATTGATGCTAAAATCATTCTCTAGAGAACCTTTAACACACTGCTTTGCTTAACATTATTGAGTAGACTTTGGTTACCTTGATCAAGTTCAGTCTATTACAAGAATTCAGGCCCAAAAGAACACCCGCCCACACTTTTTTCTCTTTTTATTGGTCTTGCAGACGTGACTTGACCACCACGTTCCAGTCCACATATCGCTCCCGTATCAATCCCGCCAGTCAGCAAGTACCTAAATATGTCAAGATTACTACCCCTTCTCCACCGATACACTTAAGAAAAGAAGTCCTTTGAAGATAGCCTAAGATTTTGAACAAGTAATAAACAGTGGATCAGAGCAAAAGATATTCTTTTCTTCTCTAAGCACAAGGCCCGAAATTTTGGGGGAGGGGGCCAGTTGATTAGATCGACCCCAGTACGCAACTGCTACTTAATTTATCGACCCCGAAAGGATGAAAGGCAAAGTCGACCTCGGCGGAATTTGAACGTAGAACGTAAAGACAGACGAAATACTGCTAAACATTTCGCCCGGCGTACTAACGTTTCTTATTTCTTTGTTGCCCACAAGGGGCTAAACATAGAGGGGACAAACAAGGACAGACAAAGGGATTAAGTCGATTACATCGACCCCAGAATTATTAGTAATTCCGTCAACAACAAAAAACCACAAGACGTTGCAAAAGGTAATAAGAAAGTTGTAGGCAAATTTAGCGAAGTATACGGATTGAAGTGAAATTTATGAAGTTACTTCTGTCAGTAAATTATATATGAAATTACTTTCATCAGTAATTGTGGATTTCTTTCTTTCGGTAATTTGTCGTTGTTGTTTGTAAATAGCGATTGAAAACTTACGCTCGGGATGTTGTTAAACCATTTATATCTTGAAGTCTTCTACTAAATACGACTTATCCCGGTGTTAAATCCTGAGACACTTTTAACAACATTTAGCTTCCTTATAATTATTCCCCTGGATTTTTCCTATACATACATACAGACAGATATTGGATGGCCGTAGCTGGAATACTTAGATTATAGGTCAATATAATATGGGTAGATCATGGACTAAGTAACAAAACAGGGTAATACAAACATGGAAGCACAAATGATCAGATAACAGACATCTTAAAAGTGAAAACACCATCCCATCCCTTCCACTGTCGAAAGCACAAGGGCACTGGTATGGAGACAGAAGTTTCTGAAAGAGTCTAGTAATGTAACATAAATACTGAACAGAATGTAAACAGTAGTAGTCTTGCTGGCTCTACTGTGTTTATGTATGTTTGTAGGTCGTTATGTATAGGCGTATCTGTGTGTTTATGTGCGTGTGTATGTGTGTATGGATAGATTATGTGCATGTACTAAACTTAATAGATATATGCAAATATGTATATATATATATATATATATATATATATATATATATATATATATAT
>NC_068992.1:54616002-54616843 GCF_001194135.2 Octopus bimaculoides
TCCAAGTAGTGATGGTCTACCCTATCGAAAGCTTTTGATTGATCCAAATTGATCAGCGCCCCACCCATGCCAGGTTCTTTAACTACCCTGTCCATGATGTAGCGGATCAGATGGAGGTTGTCATGGATACTCCTACCCGGCACGGCGCACGTCTGCGCCCTGTCGACTAGTTTCTCGATGACAAGCACCAACCTCTCGGCTAACACTTTGGCCAAAATTTTCAAATTTGCGTTGAGCAGAGTGATGGGCCGTCAGCCCGATCCACTGACAAGGTCTTGCCTGGTCCGGCACTATAGCAGAAGACACTTGCCCAATGGCACCACGCATTAGAACTCAACCCGGAACCATGTGGTGCCTGGGGTGGGGGTGGGGGTCAAAACTCTTACCGTACAAGCCTTGCAAAGCAGAACGGTCATGTTTGGAACGTCTTTGATCATAGACATGCTGTGTTACCACAGACGTAAGGGTTTAACAATAACAGCAGCAGCAGCAACCGTACCCTCTTTTCCCATTACAACCACGACGCCACCCTCATCACTAGCACCACCGCCACAAAGAAAAACATTTGGAGGTGCCTATATTTAGCTAACAGAGTTCCTACTGTAAAATGCAATCGTATGTGTTGACAACAAGAATGACATTTTGGTAATGGCGATATCCTTTGGCATTGGATACCGGCTTCCTTTCTTTTCAGCTTGGTGACTGACTGGCTTTCTTGTGTTCTTGTGTTCAAAATTCATTCTCCCTCTGATCTCTCTCTCGCTTTATCTCTCTCTCTCTCTCTCTCTCTCGCTCTCTCTCTCTCGCTCTCTCTCTCTCTCTCTGCATATATATATATATA
>NC_068992.1:54617682-54622029 GCF_001194135.2 Octopus bimaculoides
ATATATATATATATATATATATATATATACATATATATATATGTATGTATGTATGTATATATGTATGTATGTATGTATGTATGTATGTGTGTGTGTATGTATACAAGATGTTCCGGCACGCGGGTGTGTTTAATGTCAATTTATCCCACTTTTCACTGCCTCCTCTGCCCCTCACACTACTACCACCGTTTCTCCTTTTTATCTCCATGTCTCAGTTTTCCTCTCACATTCGCACTTTATCGACCATTTTCTAACTGACTGACAGAGCAATAGAAATCTTAACCAACAGAGTAAATATTTATTTATTCAAAACCCACGTTCTACTGGAACCCTAGTAATTATTTTCTGCTCAGAAACCTTGTTCCCATTATGTAAATATGTTTATGCATCGTACATGTTTATGGCACGTTCTTGTTTACATTCTAATATTTAAGTTCGTGTTAACATGTTCCATATATATTAGTATCAAAAAATTCTAATTAGAAACAATTTACATGATGAAGAAAAGATAATAAGAGTTCAAAGATTTTAAGTGCCTTAATCTGTTCGATAAGTAAGCGAAATCACTATGAACATGTTTTGGTCTTATTAGACCTCCTCAGTGAAGTATAACGTTAGTCGTAAATGTTGTAACAGTGATGAGCGAATCACCGAGCAGATCAAAGATTAGAAACTTCCTTTTCGTGATGGCCTACTTTTGTTTTACACTTTTATATTTTTATTTATGATTTTTGGTATGCAATTTTTTTTTTATTTGCCCATGAACTATACGTAGATTATATTTTGCTATAGTTCCGGCTAGACCAAAGCCTTGAGAGTGAATTTGGTAAATGGAAACTGAAAGAAGCTCATGCTATATATATATATAGCAAAAATGATGTATGTTATTTCTACTATAACTCTGTAGTGCTGCTGAAGCCGTACCCATGTGGTTGGGAAGCAAACCTCTTACTACATAGTCACGTCTGATCAGATAACAAAAACATTGCATTCAATATCTTCCAATGAATGAAAAAAACGGGGTGTTTCGAACAAATGACGTCTCTCCTATACAATGACGTAGGAAAAAATATGCTTTTCCCCTCTGAAGAGAATGATTTGTGTTAAATAAGATGCGTTGAAAGAATTTAGAAAAAATCTCATAACTGGAATGTGGCAAACCCAAATTCTATTCACTATTTGTCGACATAAAGCAACAGTAAGGTGACAGAATCGTTACAGCTGTCGGGTAAGAAATTTACTTTGTGGTATTTGTTTTGGCTCCTTATGTTCTGAGTTCGAATTCTGTAAAGGTCAACTTTGTTTTTCATGTTTTCGAGGCCGATAAAACAAAATCTCAGTCAAGTACTAATGTCGATAATATCGATTAACCCACCACAACTCCCTTTAAAATTGCTAGCCTTGTGCCGATATAAGAAACCGTTGTGTGTCGACAAAATAATAGTCATAATGATAGCGAAGGAAAGAAATAAGAGTTCATCCCTTTTCTAAAAAAAAATACAGGGGTTGGACAAAATAATAGAAACACCTTAAAATTTCAAACAAATTAAATTGAAATGGAGTAGGACCGCCTTTGGCAATAATTACAGCTTGAACTCTACAAGGTGTGGACTCGTACAGAGTTTGAATTGTTCCCAAAGGAATTTTTGTCCATTCTTCAGCTAAAACAGTCTCCAGTTCTTGTAGTGATGATGGTGGAGGATATCAACTCCTTACTTGTTTTTCTAAAATGCACCATGAATGTTCAATAATATTGAGATCTGGGGTCTGTGGTGGCCAGATAAGATGTTCAACTTAACTAGAATGTTCCTCGTACCATTCAGTAACAACTTTAGCTGTGTGAATTGGTATATTATCATCCCGAAAGATTTCCTTTCCCTCCGGAAACAGTTCCACAACCATAGGATGAATTTGAACAGATAAAATGCTTAAATAGTCTTGATCATTAATTCTGCCATGGAGGGAAACCATTGGGCCGGCATATTTCCAAGATATAGCAACCCCTGTTGTACTCTTTCGCCCCAACTTTCTCTCACTCTTTCTTCCTGTTTCTTGAGTAACGCTGCGATGGACTGGCGTCCCGTCCAGCTGGGTGGGGACACATACGCCATAGAAACCGAGAAACTGGGCCCATGAGCCTGGCTAGGCTTTGAAAGGGCGACGTTTATCGTTATCTAGAAAAACAATATCTAGGACTCCATTTATTTGACATGTCCTTCCGTTGTTTTGTAATGTAGACCAACCCGATCGAGCAGTCGAATGTGTTATTCCTGCATTTCACTGTGTTTTCTTTTAAACCTGGTTAGGTGCAGCTTGAGGGAAAATTGGTTTCTATTTCTAACAGGTACAACGTACAAGTAAGCTGCTACATCAGTGGGCCGTTCTTCCGAGGTCGCTAAAACAAATAACCAGCTTATGTTTGCACCACTGTACACCCTCTCACCGATAAAACAGCAACCTTATGCCAATGTGAGAAATCATTATTTATATTGGGGTTCATGTTTATTTTTACTGCAATGAATGGACGAGAAAATATCTGTGTTTTAAAGAATTTGAAGATTGTTTGGAATTTATCATGATGTCATTGCACTACTATGAGGTTTTTAAAAGACATGCATTGATGCCAGTAGCAAAAACAAAAATGAATCTACAGTGTTTATTATAAGTGGAATCTGAAACTGCATCCTTCAATACATACATATATATATATATATATATATATATATATGCTTAAAGTGACCTTAAATATATATATATATATATATATATACATGCAGCCATGCACTTACATAAATACAGATATGTGTGTGTGTGTGTGTGTGTGTGTGTGCGCGCGCGCGCGTGTGTGTATTTATATACACACACATACACACACACGCACACGCATGCACGCACACGCAAATATAAGCCATTTCTAACAGGTAGGATGACCACGTAGTGGTTTGGTAGTTCGCTCATCCTTCTGGGATTGGTAAAATAAATGTATGTATGCACACGCCTACAAAAGTCTAAATAAATGTGCGGATGAATGGATAGATAGATAGATAGATAGATAGATAGATAGATAGATAGATAGATAGATAGATAGATAGATAGATAGATACGAGGTTACAGGTTTTAGCAAACAGTATATGCATACATAAATTTTATACATAGATGCATGTACAAGCAGTTCTGCTTTTCATGTAACAGTACCCAGATTTGTGCTTACATGTTCAAATCATATGAATTCTGGTTTCACGCTTTTTTATTGTATACTCGTGAAAACGTATACATAGTGGATTATCTCGTTTAAAGGAATTCTTTTTAGCATTTCCTCATTCATTAGTCTTTTATTTCGAATGTGCACTCTGCATATTAGTGGAACCTCACTGGGCAGAGCAAGTGAATTTTAAGCATCTTGGGGTCGTATTTATGAGTGATGGGATGCAGGAGGCTGAATGGGATGATGGAATTGCAGGTAAAAAGGTAATGGTACAGTTACCTTCTGAAGTCATGCCCAACTGACCCTACTATACTGTGTAGTCGGCAAAATAAGAAACAAACAATGCGCATTCGCGAAATAAAAAATATGAAATGGCGACAATTTACCCACCGCACCCTGTATACATGTATGTACGTATGTATACACAAGTAGTACTTAAATGCAAAACAATGAGGGAAAAATAGTACTCGAATACCAAAGTTAGAGTAGTATGATTTTTATTAAAGCCGGAAAGTTTTCCCAAAACTTCACGTTACTATTCGTCGGACAGTTATGATTATACTGACAGATATATAAAATGACGAAGGTGGCTAGACGCAATATGAAACTAAAAAGGAAAAATTCAGTTGTCCCTAATAGTGACTAAGGGTGCAGGAAAGCACCTACATTGCTTGAAACAAGAGTCAAAGTCTCTTATAGCCACGAAAACCACATTTCCTATGTACTGATAGGGAAGATAACCGCTCCACAGTGAGCGAGGTCACTGTACTAGCAAGCTAGTTTCGCTTGGAATTAAAACTCATCAGCAGTGATCCCTCCATCGCTTATGGTTAAGCTAAATCTTACCTATCAGCATATATAGTATTTACCATGATTCCGGTTTCAGTCCCACAGTGAGTGCTTTTATATACGTGCTGACTTATGTGTGTGCTTATAAAAAGACAAAGCGCTTCAAACATTGTGTAAAGCACATATTTTAACGACACACGGAGCTATTACACAAAGTTTTGTAGACGAGAAAGTAAGAGTCTAATAAATCAGATGTCTGCAATAAATGAAACCTTAGCCGCGTTCGACTTGAAGGTTGCTTCCTTGTAGATTGCATGTTCAAACTGCGAACGCGCTAGTATATATATATATAT
>NC_068992.1:54622845-54624112 GCF_001194135.2 Octopus bimaculoides
GTGTGTGTGTGTGTGTGTGTGTGTGTGTGTGTGTGTGTGTGTGTGTGTGCGTGCGTGTGTGTGTGAATGTGCGTGTGTGTGTTTTCTTGCTTTGCATTTATATAATGTTTCCTTCCTCTGCTGTTATAATTCCTGTGAATTCGCATAATGGCAAAGAAGGGTAAACGTGTAGTTGTTTGCCAATATCAGAAACCATGTGAAAAGATATGCAGCTGAACGAGTTTTTAATATGATTGTGTGAGTGTACGTTTGTTGTGTTCCGCGCTCCTAACTCTGTATTTATGTGTGTGCATTAGCGTATTTGCTTATATTAGAGCGTGTCTTTGTCCATATATATATATATATATTATATCATATATTATGTATTAGTTTTGTTTATATATTATTAATTATAAATCAAGAACCATATACGGCCAAAATGTTAACGGACGGTTTCGTATGAAATTCGGTTTCCTAAACGGATAGAATAATTAAATACTTTGTTGACCGGATGTGTATAGCTTACACTGTTTTGATATCGTCTCTTTCTTTATACCGTGTGCGTTCTGTTTCTGACTAATGAACTTTTCTCAAACAATACACACACACCCACAAAGCCACACACACACACACAAAGACACACACAAAGACACACACACACACACACTTATATACAGGGTTGGCCAAAAGTCACCTGATAGTAAATCAAGACCATTTAATTCCAAGATTAAAACAAAAAGAAAATTATTTTATATAAGACTTCGCTAATAAATAGACAAATGTTGAAAAGAAAACGGTGATTTTAGCTCACAGCATTCAATTATTAAACATTCATAAGTGCAATGAATACATAAAAATGAATATTAAGTATTTATGGAACTTTGATTTACTGTCGAATGACTTTTGGTCAACCCTATATATATATATGTATATATGTGTGTATTATATATATATACAATGGAGTGGCTGTGTGGTAAGTAGCTTGCTTACCAACCACATGGTTCCGGGTTCAGTCCCACTGCGTGGCACCTTGGGCAAGTGTCTTCTACTATAGCCTCGGGCCGACCAAAGCCTTGTGAATGGATTTGGTAGACGGAAACTGAAAGAACCCCGTCGTATATATGTATATGTATATATGTATGTGTGTCTGTGTGTCTGTGTTTGTCCCCCCCCCCATCATCGCTTGACAACCGATGCTGGTATGTTTATGTCCCCGAAACTTAGCGGTTCGGCAAAAGAGACCGATAAAATAAGTACTAGGCTTACAAAGAATAAGTCCTGGGGTCGA
>NC_068992.1:54624122-54625538 GCF_001194135.2 Octopus bimaculoides
TGTCTTCTACTATAGCCTCGGGCCGACCAAAGCCTTGTGAATGGATTTGGTAGACGGAAACTGAAAGAACCCCGTCGTATATATGTATATGTATATATGTATGTGTGTCTGTGTGTCTGTGTTTGTCCCCCCCCCCATCATCGCTTGACAACCGATGCTGGTATGTTTATGTCCCCGAAACTTAGCGGTTCGGCAAAAGAGACCGATAAAATAAGTACTAGGCTTACAAAGAATAAGTCCTGGGGTCGATTTGTTCGACTAAAGGCGGTGCTCCAGCACGGCCGCAGTCAAATGACTGAAACAAGTAAAAGAGTAAAGAGTAAAGAGTATAGTTGGAATTTACAAAAAAATAAAAAACAAAAGACGAAGACAAATATGTAAACAACAAATAGGTGTATTAGCTCGGGAAGGTGGGAAAGCTTTTTACGTTTCGAGCCTACGCTCTTCAACAGAAATGAACACGAGAAAATAAACAGAGAGAGAAAGAGAGAGAAAGAAAAAAGTTTTAGTGGCTAGCGGTCAATCATGATGATTGTAGTTGGTCACTTCTTATGGATTGTAGTGGGATATTTCGAGGAAAGGAAATTCTTGCGGTGAAGGGATGTTCTGCAGGAATATAAATAAAACATAAGAAGCAGACAGTGTTGGAGCTCTTTTAAACAAAATAATATATTCCTCTATACACAATCATACAAAAAAACCACCTTCTTTGTATTTATTTTTACTCGCATATATATATATATATATATATATATATATATATATATACATACATGCATACACATAGACATACCTTAATTTGCGTTGGTAATTGGTTTCTAAACATACGACTTAACTCAAAGAAAAAAGAACCACTTAACACAAAGAAAAATACTCTTAAGAATTCATTAATTTATATCTCTTTTAATAAATGCTTTGTACATATTTTCACGCGGATTTTTATTTGATTTTCCACTTTGGTATTATTAAATTTTAGGCCGCCTTTTCATTTTTGCCTTTGATCTTTGTCTTGTATTTGTTTCGGTCATTTGACTGCGGCCATGCTGGGGCACCGCCTTGAAGAATTTTAGTCGAATGCCCCGCACCCAGTACTTATTTTGTTTTAAAGCTTATTCTATCTGTCTTCTGCCGAACCGCTAAGTTACGGGGACGTAAACACACCAACAGCGGTTGTCAAGCGGTACTGGGGGACAAACAGAAAGACACACACACACACACATACACACGCATATACGCATAGATAGATAGACAGACAGGCAGACAGACATACAGACAGACAGACAGACAGACAGACAGATAGATAGATAGATAGATAGATAGATAGATAGATAGATAGATAGATAGATAGATAGATATACGACGGGCTTCTTTCAATTTATGTCTGCCAAATCCACTCACAATGCTTTGTTCGACCCG
>NC_068992.1:54626100-54629294 GCF_001194135.2 Octopus bimaculoides
TGTGTGTGTGTGTGTGTGTGTGTGTGTGTGTGTGTGTGTGTACTGGCACTCCGTCGGTTACGACGATGAGTATTCCAATTTATCCGATCAATGGAATGGCCTCCTCGTGAAATCAACATGCAAGTGGCTGAGCACTCCACAGACATGCGTACCCTTAATGCTGCTCTCGCGGGCATTTAATGTGACTCAGAATGGGTCATCAAGTCTGGTCCTTTTGAAATGCCAGTACAACTCATTTTTGCCAGCTGAGTGGACCACAGCAGCGTGAAATAAAGTGCCTA
The DNA here is from genome assembly GCF_001194135.2 of Octopus bimaculoides. Taxonomy (NCBI): domain Eukaryota; kingdom Metazoa; phylum Mollusca; class Cephalopoda; order Octopoda; family Octopodidae; genus Octopus; species Octopus bimaculoides. The sequence continues at coordinate 54,626,382 of NC_068992.1, forward strand.
GCTCAAAGATGCAACTCGCTGCCGGGAATTGAATTTACAACCTTACGATTGTGAGCCAAATAATCTAACCACTAACCCACGCGCTTACCATATGTGTGCATGTGTGTACGATGGTCTTCTTTCAGTTTTCGTCTACCAATATTCACTCACGAGGCTTTGGTCGATAAGAGGCTATAGTAGAAGACACTTGCTCAAGGTGTGCCACACGGGGGGACTGAACCTAGAACCACATGGTTAGAAAGCAAACTTTTTATGCGTGGGTGGGTATCTTGGAGTATTGTCTATGCATGTGACAGATACTGTAGATTAGTAAGATAAGTTTCTGACAAAGCGAGCAACAAAGATATTGTTTATTCCTCAATTATTTTAACATCACTTCATCAAAGTAATATTCTCTCATGATCTTGGGGAAAACTTACGCATTTCAGTATCTCATTCTTTCTAACCTCGTCTAAAATATTACACGATTTTTGTGCTTATTAATAAAACAGACGAGTAGGCGAGAGAAAAAAAGCAACAGCAGAGCAGACTATGATTTATTTTATTCTAAGAAGCGTGTAAACGTTAATGAAAAGTGTGTCCACCTGCAAGAGAAACTTGACCGAATCAAGGACAAAGGGAAATGATAAGCTTCAAATAACAGTGCTATAAACAATATTGGACAGGATGTCGGCTGCTGTTCCCGACATCTTAGTTAAAAAGCAACACTCATAGGTATCCACTTGTACATAGAAAGAATAAAAGTTCCGGTCAGCCTCACTTTGATTTACCATCGGCAACGAACTAACGAGTTTAAATAAAAGAACCACAATACACAACTTCACACAATAAAATATGATACAGTGTGAATGTAAATAAAATGGAATGATACAGAAAAGAAAAATGGCGTTCAATAGAAGTGTATATATTATGCATATGCATAGGCATATATTTTATGTATAGATTGTTTCAACTGGTGTACAGATTTTATATATTACGAAAAAGGAGGTGGTCGTAATTTTGGATAATTATTTATCTAGCGTTTTCATCTCGTTTCAGTGATTCATCAGAAATTAATCTGTTAAACGAAATGGAAGCTCTCACTAAAAAAAATGATTATCCAAAATTCTGACTTCCTCCTTTTTTCTTCATACATATATGTACACACACATATACACACACACACACACACACACACACACATACACACACACACACATATATATACACACACACACACACACATACACACACACACACACACACACTTCTGTGTGTATCTACTACATATGTGGGAAATTCTGTCTGTGGGTGTGTTTGTGTAGTTGTTAGCTACCTCCCACTATATCCTTTTATCAATTTTTATGAAACTTGACACGTGAGTAGAATTCATGTCTGGAAACCTCATGACATACTCAGATTGTTGAAAAAATCGATAATAGGGCCCCTGGAAGGGATCCTTATATATATATCTAATATATTCTATTTTAAAAACCAAGTGAAATAACTCATTCACCCTTGGAAGGGATCCTTATATATAGCCAATAGAAATAAGCCATTTATTTTCCTAAACTATTTGGTAAAATTAAATTGAGTATGCTTATTTCTTAGTGGCGATGGTGGTGGTAGTGGGTGTGAATGGTGGTGGTGGTGGTGGTGGTGTCATTAGTGATGTCTGATTTAAAGAAGATTTGACTGCTATTTCTTGCAAGCAAAGCGACCATGTTTGTTAGTTATAAATTTGTGTTTTTAACTTCGAGAGAAATAATAGCTTCTTGGCAAGAGTCAGCTTGAAATATCGATTCGCAAACTGTTTTCCCGTTTTTACTTGCGTTATTTCTGATGGGATAATTATATTCATAAATAAACAAATAAATGCATGAAAACATTCGCGTGTATGTGTGTGTGGGGGGGGTCTATATGTTTGCATGTATATATATTTTTTTTTACTTTTATATATATATATGTACACATATACAAGATACATCAAAAAGTATCCGACTCATTTGTTCCCGCCAAAACTAATGCTGCGTGGTCAAAATCCTGAGAGGGAGATGATGCCACCCTTCATTTCCATGAGTGGAAATTTTTACACCGATAGGCAGGGTCGTGTTGGAGGGGGGGGAGGAGAGAAAGATGGTTTAATGTTTCGAGCAAACGCTCTTCTTCGGAAACACAGGAAAGTCCAATAGAAAGAAAGACAGAGGAAGAAAATCGCCAAAGATTCACATATGGCTACATTTATATTCATTAATTACCAATATATATAAACAGACACACACATATAGAAAACATGAATATATACATATATAGATAGATAAAAGATATCTATATAGATACACATGTACTTATATATGTGTCCGTAAATGTATATCTGTATAGGAATAGATGCATGCGTATAAGTATGTATAGTTATATATATAGGTGCAGGAGTGGCTGTGTGGTAAGTAGCTTGCTTCCCAACCACATGGTTCCGGGTTCAGTCCCACTGCGTGGCACCTTAGGCAAGTGTCTTCTACTATAGCCTCGGGCCCACCAAAGCCTTGTGAGTGGATTTGATAGACGGAAACTGAAAGAAACCCGTCATATATGTGTGTATGTATTTATATTTGAGTGTGTGTGTGTATTTTTATATATTTGTGTGTGTGTGTTTCTCTGTGTGTCCCTCTACCATCGATTGACAACCGATGTTGGTGTGTTTATGTCTCCATAACCTAGAGGTTCAGCCAAAAAGACCGATTGAATAAGTACTAAAATTTAAAAGAATAAGTCCTGGGGTGGTGGGCAAGTATCTACTACTATAGCCTCGGGCCCACCAAAGCCTTGTGAGTGGATTTGGTAGACGGAAGCTGAAAGAAGCCCGTCGTATATATGTATATGTATATATATATGTGTGTGTGTGTGTGTGTTTGTGTGTCTGTGTTTGTCCCCTCA
>NC_068992.1:54632025-54634077 GCF_001194135.2 Octopus bimaculoides
TATATATATATATATATATGCGTATATATGCATGGATTCAGGTATGTATGCATCGGTAGTTTTAACCATTAGGATAAGCTCAATTACGACATCAGTCGATAACAAACCGACAAGTCTTTTTGAGTTCAGGGAGACCTGGGTGTTTGTCAATATGTGATTAAGTTAGTGTGTTAGTTGAACTGTCGATGCACACACTAAAGAATCTCACATGAAAGATCTTTGGAAAGTCTTACAAGTCTTCATTGTACCACTAACAGATTGGATTTCGAGAATTTGCGCCACTTTCTTTCGCTCTTTCTTCGATAAATCTAGTATTTCTAGGTCATTGTGTAAACTTGTTGGTACAAATGCATCTATGATGAAAGGTACAAATGAGATATATGTATGAATATATACTCGTATGTATGTATGTATGTGTCTATAACAACACATGTATATAAACTTGCATCTACGGAAACCGATACAAATTTTATATATAGTAATTTATGGATGTCTAAATGAATGATACTAGACATATAGCGAAATTTATTCAGATGTTTGGGGAAAAAATTTTTGGAGGATATTAAGATGTGGGGAAAATGACAATCGTAAATATGTATGAAGGGATGTATCTATGCTTCTCTGTTTGTGTATGTACAAGAGGTCACTTCTATTAAATCTACATATTATATATCTATAAATGCATATGCCTCTATTTAAATATGTATGTGAATGTTGTGTCTAAAGAGAAATGATTAAATATACATACATTCAAGTACATATGCATAAATACAGGTGTATATACACAAAAAGATATATGTATACACACAAAAAGACATATGTATACACACACATCCACATATACATTTACATACACATATGTGCATTCGTGCATACAAATCCATACACAAGTACACAGAGATAGAAAGTAAAGCAGGGAAACTTTATTAAAAGACAAAATAAAGGAGTGTAACATAGGCGTAATTTCGCATAGCTCGTACATTACCTAAGGATAATGGGAACACAATAGAAAAGTGCATAGATTAGAAGCAGTGGTGAAGACGCCTCGCCATAGATAGTAATAAAATCCTAAAACAAGGTTTGGAAAATACAGAATACATTATAAAAATATATATAATGTTAAAAAGATGCAACTGTAAATATAAAGGAATAAGGGAGGTGTAGTAAGAGATAAAACATAGTATATGAAGCTGGTTGAGGGCACAATTTAAGAATAAATGATAAATTTCTATTGGTGGGGAAGGAGGTTCGAAGTAATAAATTGTAAGCAAAATCGAATTGCAGTTTAGTGTTAAGGTGACATCGTGATATTTTGCATCTATTGCAAACTAACAAAGCAGAAAATCGAGTGCACGACTATATAAAATTTATGTGTCAAGATTAAGCATTGGGTTGGAAATTATCGAAAGTTTTAAAACATTAATGTGAGCAAGAATGAAATTTGTTGGGTGGGTCTCTCGAAAATTATAGTTTTGGCAAAAGAATTTCATAATCTCACTAGTACAAAGGTTACAGTGTCCTTTATCCAAGCAATATGATTTTGTTGTTGATAGAATTTTTTTAATTTTTGGTTGTATTGATATGTTTAGTTTGTTTAGATTTCTGGTGTAAGCTGAAAGTGAAGTGTCATTCCTGTGAATATTCTGAAAAGAATGTATACGTGTTGGAGGAAAGGGAATTTAAAACATGTAGAAATTAGTTAAATGGAAGCCTTAGAGTTATTGGTGTGGTCAGTGTACAGGTGTTCTATATCTCTTGCTAAATGATGAGAATCTAAAGGGCAAGTGTTAGTGTTAGGCGTACATACATACAGACAAGCAGATAGACACACAGAGAGACACACAGACATACATACTTACATACATATATGCACACATACATACATACATACATACATACAAATAAACAGAGACATGCATACGTACGTACATACTGACGTTCTACCTTTGGCATTCAAGTACTATTTTCTCCATGTTTTGCACCTAGATGCTCAGATGTGTGAAAATATATATGTGTATGTATGTGTATGTATGTATATATATATATATATAT
>NC_068992.1:54634503-54635209 GCF_001194135.2 Octopus bimaculoides
TATATATATATATATATATATTTTCAATCTCTCTCCATTTTTCCCTCTTATTCGTTTCTGTCGAAGAGCGTAGGCTCGAAACGTCAAAGACTTGTCCATTCTTTCCGAGCGTTAAACTGATACATCTGCTTGTTGTTCCTACACCTGTCTTTGTCTTATGTTTTACTGCAAATTCGAACTATATAATATACGCTCACGTGGTCACCCCAGTTTGATCCTGCCTGACTGAACTTCCTACTCTCTTGGAATTGCATCTTAACTACTTTCGGAACTTTCAATACCTCTCCTCATCCACATACCAGCACTCCACCCGGATTAACACTGGATTTTCGTACTCTTTTGGACCTTACCTTCACGGATCTCTCAGGCTATTTTCGTTCATGTAAATCACTCTAATCTACCACGACTTTTGAACTTTCTGAACTTTTAAATTCCGTACGTTAATAACTTTGCCATTTTCTCTCCTTTTTACGCTGTCTTTTCCCCTCTCTGTTTTTTATATTTTTTCATTTATTTTTTTCATTCTCTCCATTTTTTTCCCTGTTATTCTTTCCTGTTGGAGAGCGTAAGCTCCAAACATAAAACATTTTTCCATTTCTCCTCAGCGTCAAACTAATACACCTACTTGTTGTTCCTAAACCGGTCTTCGTCTTTTGTTTTTCTGTAAATCTGAACTATATATATATATATATATATTTATATATAT
>NC_068992.1:54636294-54641750 GCF_001194135.2 Octopus bimaculoides
GTCGTTTCAGCATATTTTATACATTTGTCTGTCTGTTGATATATGTGTGGGGGTGGGGTGTACGTGTGTGTGTGGGGGTGTATGTTTATATGTATATATATATATATATATATATATATATATATATACATATGGAAGGGGTAGCTATCTAAACTGTATCTCTCTCTATTTATTTAGCTAGCAAGGTACACAGACACTTACACATATACACGCAGTCCTTTAAGAAAGCAGTGAGAGAAATAGGGGTGCGATTTCTAAATATTTACTTTCATTGAAGACAAAGGTTTTCTTCAATACTCACTGATCGCTAAAATGTTCCGTAGCTTTAAAATAAAAAACTTATGCATTCCTTCTCTTTTTTTTAGGGCGGCAAGCTGGCGGAAACGTTAGCACACCTGGCGAAATGCTTAGCGATATTTCGTCTATCTTTACGATCTGAGTTCAAATTCCGCCGTGGTCAACTTTACATTTAGTGTTCGATGAATTAAGTACCAGTTGAGTATTGCGGTCGATCTATATCCCCAAAATTACGGCTCTTGAGTAGAAACGATTCCTTCTACGTTTCTTTTTCTCGTTCAACCTTACCTTCTGCCGTATATTTGATACCCCTCCTTAATCCTTCAGCATTAAGATTACTGTCAAATGTATTCTTTATTTATCACATTGTTTTGAATTAATCGTACATTGTCTCGTAGCTTTGAGATTTCGATGATGCAGTTGTTTATCTTTAGGATGACATTGTAGGGTAGGTGAGAGAGATCGGATCTGTCAGTCTGAATATAAAGTAGGTACAATATTTTTTTCTACTTTAGGCACAAGGCCCGAAATTTCGGAGGAGAGGGCCTGTCGATTAGATCGCCCCAGTACGCAATTGGTACTTAATTTATCGACCTCGAAAGGAAGAAAAGCAAAGTCGACCTCGGCGGAATTTGAACTCAGAACGTAAAGACAAACGAAGCAGGTAGAATATTAGATCAAATATGGCAGATTTAAAAGCTGATGATCCGCCGACGACATTCCGTGCAATTTTTGTCATACGTAATTTTTAACTCACAAGTCTCTTTAGCTCATAAGTCGCAAATAGACAAAATATAGGTAGTACTGTCCTACGTTTATACATACATTGTGTGCAGTTAATACTTACGTTTGTACCTAAATGTTAATTACATCGTTATTTTAATTTGAAATTTTAAAATATGCTTATTAAACTACGATAAAATAAAATTCTAAAAGTTTAGCGTAACGCTAATGACTCTTTTGTTGGTTAGTTCGGAAGACATTGTTTTGTGGAAATAATATAGCATTTATACATTAATGCTATACGGCACTCAACTCATTACTTATTCTGTTTCGCTGGTTCGTCTTTACATTATTTAATGCTGTGAAAATTATTTCACATGAATATATTGATGAGCAGATAATTTAGAAAAGCTTTTGTAAGAATTTTAAGAATATCTAAATTTTCAGGAATTTAATTTCCAGGCACACAGATGTTCACGTGTTGAATGCTTATTCACAATTACTCGTATATATTTACGTTCAATTCCTCCTGAATCGTTTCTAAATATAATGAATTTTTGCTTGTAAATTGGATTGGATTAGATTAAATGGTGACCTCCAATCCAAGCTTGTTTGGATTTCTAGATCATAAATCTAACCACGCAACTGCATTGTGGGAGCACGTGGCTTAGTGGTTAAGCGTATTGGACTCGTGAGCGTAAAATTGCGGTTTCGATTCCTGGACCGGGCGATGCGCTGTGTTCTTGAGCAAAACGCTTCTTTTCACGTTGCTCCAGTCCACTCAGCGGGCAAAAGTGAGTCATCCTGCGACGGACCGGTGTCCCGTCCAGGTGGGGATTATATCCAACTTCATTTAATTTCAGATTCGTACTTCATCGTGATATTTTATAAAGAATATTGTTTTCTCCCACTATTTGAATTGCACAAATCTAAAAGGGAAAAAAACAGCTCATCGAACGCTTTTAGAACTTCTAGAAACTGTTTTAAGTGATGCTCAAGATTCTTAGAGTTGGTTTCTTTCAGAAATTTTTTTTCTTGCGAAATACTTGAAACATCCAATATCTAAATCATATAAACATATTTCTAGTTCACTCTTAAAACTCTTGATCAAGTCAAAAATCACGGCAATAGATTTTCCAAAAGTTTATATGTGTGTGTGGCTCAGTGGTTAGGGCGTCGGACTTACGATTGAGAGATAGTGAGTTTCAATTTCGGGTAGTGTGCTGTATTCTTCAGCATGATACTTTATTTCGTATTGCTCCAGTTCACTAGCTATAGAGCTGCAGAAATGAGTTGCAACAACACTGGTGCCAAGCTGTATCAGTTTTTGTCTTTCCCTTGGATAACATCGGTGGCGTTGAGAGGGAAAACTGGTACGCATGTCCTCTCTTATTTCAGGGTTTTCTATATTATATTGATTGGCTGGTCTCTTCTCCACTACAGCTTCACCTTGCCTACGCATTCGCTGATCATCACCTACGTAATTCTCCTCGAGATTCTCACAACTACAGAGGCTTTCCTGATTGTCTGAATCTGGACCTCATTAAGAAAGCCTCTATTCCGAATTATTCTTATTTGATTCATGAGTCCATCTTCAGTAATCTGGAGCATACCCAGTTGGTCCATTCTTTATATTATTTACATTCGACGGATATTTGTCCTCATCTTGTTTGTTAACACAACGCTTCGGCTGATATACCCTCCAGCCTTCATCAGGTGTTTTGGCGAAATGCTTAGAGGTATTTCGTCTGTCGTTACGTTCTGAGTTCAAATTCCGCCGAGGTCGACTTTGCCTTTCATCCTTTTGGGGGTCAATAAATTAAGCACCAGTTGCGTACTGGGGGTCGGTCTAATCGACTGGCCCCCTTCCCACCAAATTTCAGGCCTTGTGCTTATAGTAGAAAGGATTATTATTATTGTTATTATCATCATTATTATTATTATTATTATTATTATTATTATTATTATTATTATTATTATTATTATTATTATTATTACCAGCGGCAAATCTAAATAATTGATAATAACAATAGTAATAACATTAGTGGCACCATGCGATATTAGCATTAAACAGCTATACATTGCATTTGTGAAAATTGATATTTTCACCATCTGGTTTCTGTTAGAATCTTTAGATATAAAATGTTAAATTTCTGTTGAAATATCTTCTCTCTCTCTCTGTCTCTTTCTCTCTCTCTCTCACTCTCTTTCTCTCTCGCTTTCTTAAAGAGAATCATTATTAGCTCACTGAAAAATATAAACAAGGTCTCTGGGGACATAGGTAGTACAGGTCTAGCATGAAGCATCTAGGTTATTTGTGAATAATGCATGCGTGTGGAACGGTGGAACGGTAGTATCGTCTGATTGGGAAAAGATATTTGTGGCAAAGAAAATTGCTAATTTTCAGATAGAAGTGCGTAGGTGATATAGCCGAGCATAGATATACGCTAGAGTTGATAAAATATGGGTTAGTCGGAACTCCGAAGCGCCCACTGTAAAGGATACCATCTAAGAGATAAAAGATGTCTGGAGGCTATAGATTGGTAATTTAACTGGAAAAATGTCTGCCTGTGTTGAGGCCATGTGCAATAATATTGTGTTCGCTGAAATTGATATAAGTGAAAGACTTCTATTGAATGATATAGGAGTGTAAGTCTCCAGCCGATCAGGCTCTGCGGAAGCCAGACTGGTGATTGCTAAATGAGATTGGAGGCGATGAAGGAATCGTTTGTTTTGTAACAGCTTCTATCGCATTTGAGATTATGGAAAAGAGCGGCAGTAGTTGGCAGGGTCGGAGAGGGGCATAACGTAAAAGCTATTGCCTACGACTGAATTTTAGTGTAAGGTGTAATGAGGTTAATAATGTTCATGTTGTAATTTCTTATAAGCTATAAACACGATAGCGTTCCGTTGACTGCCTCCATAATGGAAAAAAAAAAATCAAGCAATTGAATGGAAAGAGAGAGAGAGAAAGAGAGCGCGAGAAAGAGAGAAAGAGAGAAAGAGAAGGAGAGAAAGAGAGAGAGATAAGTATGTTGGTAGGCAGACAGACAGACAGACAGACAGACAGACTGACAGACAGACAGACAGGTAGATAGATAGATAGATAGATAGATAGATAGATAGATAGATAGATAGATAGATAGATAGATAGATAGATAGATAGAATGGTAGGTATGCATTGTTACTACAAACACCATGCACCTCCCACTATAGCCACACTGTTTCTCAAACAAATCATGTTAAGATTAGACAGTCAATAGACTCGACATAACTCGGAGGAGGATATTCCAAGCGATTGACAGCAGAGATATTCCTTTTCCTAGCGACTGACAGCAGAGATATTCCTAGTCCGTTGCCGCAGCACTTACGATTTTTATTCTTTTTGCAACGCTGAACTTTTAAGGAGTCCTTGAACTATGGTGAAATGTCCTCCTGGCTTCACATTAACTAAAAGAACTCAGTGGGACTTGAAAGAAGGCAAAGGTCTATCAATCCTGTCGTTCTCGTAGGGAATGATATCAAGTACAGAAATGCTTTTTACAAGAGTGGTTATGACATTTGTTGTTTTTGTTTCGTTTTGTTTTATATTTCATTTTCAGTCAAGAAGTTAGTAATGACACGTTGATCTTCTCTTGTAAAAAGTGAATTATAGGTGCAGGCATGGGTGTGTGGTTAAGACGCTCACTTTGTAACCACGTGGTTCCAGGTTCAGTCCCACAGCGCAGCACCTTCAGCAAACATATTCTGTTAAAGCACCGGGCTCATTAATGCTTTGTGAGTGAATTTGGTATACGGAAGTACGTCACGTATATATATATATATATATATATATATGTATTTATTTATTTATTTATGTGTTTCAGCCAAGTGGCTGCGGTCATGCTGGTGCACCACCGTGTATATATATTTTACTCTTTTACTTGTATCAGTCATTTGACTGTCGCCATGCTGGAGCACCGCCTTAAGTCGAGCAAATCGACCCCAAAGCCTAGTACTTATTCTATCGGTCTTTTTTGACGAACCGCTAAGTTACGGGGACCGAAACACACGAGCATCGGTTGTCAAGCGATGTTGGGGGGGACAAACACAGACACACAAACATACATACACACACAAGAATATTAAAGCCGAATAAAGAAAATTTGAACCTCAGAACTCTCTGCATTCAAATAAACAGTGGCCCACAATGTGTTTGCAGTGCCAGTACTCATACGAACATTTGGGCTGCTTGATTGGAGTCTTGATGAGATCCAAGCCATTGATGTGAAAACCCACAAAATACCCTGTTGTTGATGTTGGAATTCCAATGAAGGAGCTTTGGATCTTGGTTAGAAACCGGTTCTTTCTCTATTGGCAAGAAATCTTGAAATAAACTGAATAATGACATACGTACATACACACACATATATACATATATATATGTATATATATAT
>NC_068992.1:54642182-54644175 GCF_001194135.2 Octopus bimaculoides
ATATATATATATATACGTATGTATGTATGTATGTATGTATGCATATGGATGTGCATGTCTCTTCGTGTTTGTCCCACCACCACCGCTTGACAACCAGTGTTGCTTTGTTTATGTCCTCGTATCATAGTAAGAACTGGGGTTGATTTGTTCGACTAAACACATTGAGGTGGTACTCCATCATGGTCGCAGTCCACTGACTGAAATAAATAAAAGATTTTAAAAAATATAACTACTTCACTCACAATGGAGAAGCTCCGCTCATCCTTGAAGAATTAACTAATTTGTTTGTCAGACATACCAATCTGTTTGCACTCAGCGGCTGTGATGAGCCAGAGATTTGTGGATCATAATACAGCTCTCAAAGTGCCATAAGATTACCTCAAACTGTCGGCATAGGAATGAATCTCATCTGTTGTTTTCCTGTACCATGAATCCTAAATTTTTCGAAACTTGGCCTGGATACTTTTTTGTACTGCGATAAAAGTATCTTTCTTGATTGGGGGCGAACTTTCGTTACCGATGATTCCAAGATGACAGTTTTTCTGGTCAAGGAGAGACTGTATTTCGGCGGTGGTGGTTGTATGGTGATAGTGTGTGATAGCAGTAGATTGGTAGTGACGTGATGGTAGGATGGTGGTGTGGTGGTATGAAGGGGGAATCGTGATGTAGTCATGTTATGGTGATGATATGGTGCTGGTGCTCATGCTGTTGGTGGTGGTGGTATCGGTGGTGGTAGCGGTGGTGGTGGCGATGGTGATGGTCGTTGTTGCCGTCATCGTGACGTTGATATAATGGTGTGGTAGGCCTCGGTACCATAAGAAAGGTTGTAGTACAAATGGTGGTGGTGGTTGTAACGACGATGAAGATGACGATGATGATTATGATGATGGTGATGATTATGATGATGATAATAACAACGACGACGACGACGATGACGATGATGATGATGATAGTCACGATGGTGATGATGATGATGAAGATGATGTTGAGGACGAGGGTGATAACAGTGGTTGTGTTGTAATAATTCTACCATCCATGCCCCCCACCACTCGCACGCCCACACACACACACACACATACGCGCGCGCGCGCACCATAGTGTCCTGATCGAGCTGATCAAGCTATTCATTATAATTTTTGTCTATTTTCTTCTTTCTTTCTTTCTTCTCTTTTTCCTGAGGCGATGAAGGGCGGTGAAGAGGCTGGAGATGTTTCATACATTGGAAGGTAACGAACTGCTAATCTCTTTTATTTTCTTTCTCTGTTATTCATTTAGACAAACTGAGATGTCTGTAAGATAAGCGAAAGTCGAAGTCATGGAGTTGTGTAACACATGAAGGTGAATTACAACGTTTACCAATGAAAAAAACAAAAACAAAATAAAGACCTATACAGACGATCTGGCTGTAAAGATATATGTATGTTCATAATATCACACACACACAAAAAAAAAAGAAAAAGAAACGGATGTTTTATCAGTTAGGTATTGCTTCTTTCTATAACTGTACACATATATGTGTATGTGTGCATATGTGCATATGTCTGTGTGAGTGTGTGTGAATGTGTGTGTACGTATATGCATGTTGGTACTTCTTTACATAACCATGCATATATATATATGTATGTATATATATATATATATATATATGTATATATATATATATGTGTGTGTACATAAATATGTATATATGTGTGTGTGCATACATTATACATTGTACATACATGCACGTATATATATATATATATATATATATATATAATATATAATATATATACATATATATATAGTATATATGTATATACATTTTGCATCGTACATACATATGCGTATATACATATACATGCATGTATACATGTGCATGCATATACAAACACACACATTCATACATATATGAGTGTGTATATATATATATATATATATATATATATATATATATATATATACACACATATGTAAACATATATGCATATACTTACATGTATGCATTTATGTA
>NC_068992.1:54645813-54662114 GCF_001194135.2 Octopus bimaculoides
ATATATATACAGACACACATTTAATGCTTCAGTCCATCCATTTATCTAGATTTCTCCACATTACTTTCCTTTACTATTTAATATTCGTTGCTTTCTTGTGTTTATATATTAACTAACTTCTCGTACGGCCGTTACGTATCTTCTCCTCTTTTTTTTACTATTTGTTATAGGCATTTTGTTCATTTCTTTTTTGTTTGTTTTCGTTTTGTTATTGTTGTTGTTGTCGTTTTGTTTTGTTTTTTTATTTATTTCTTTTGATATTTAGGTTATCATATGTATAACACGCTCCTAATGCCAACCACCTCAGAGCAAAGTGTGAGAAAGTTTGATATACATCATTACATTCTCTTTCTTTTCCAAACCACTGTGAAAGCCATATTTTTGTTATGAACTGTAGACAAATAGATAAATAAATAAATAAATAAATAAATAAATAGATAATTGAATCGATATTTCCATTTGTAAACGGGATAGGAAGAATCAATAATATACATAGCAAATATAAATATAAAAACAAAGAAACAATAACGAGAAGCCCTTACAAACGCTTTGTATTGGTCGTATGGTATTGGTATGTGTTCAGCTTAGAAAGTAACGGCTAGCTGTCCACACCAAGAGAAATTTATATAGTTTCTGTATTTTGGGGAAATATTGATTAGACACAGATCAGTCTCATCGAGCTGACCGATAATCAAAGAAGTTCCAAACGTGCCCAACATGCTGTATTTTTAGACTGTATCGTATAAGTGAAGGAGATTTTGGTTTCTGTTACTAATAGTTCAAGCAACCACATAGGCGATCTCTCTGAGACACGTTCAAATAACCTTGTAGATTATTTCATAACATTGTACCTTTTTACGGGGTCATTTCCAAGGAATTTGCGAGAAAAGTCGATTGATTAAGTGTCCTTAGTCTTAAAGCTGTTTTTTTTATAGTACTAGACCTTTTTTCGATGTGTCCCCTGTCCTGGTGCATTGAAACATCTATCTTCTATATTATATGATAGTGATTATCAGAAGAGTATGGACATAAAACAAGTGAGGAAAGCCACATGCAAAGTGAATGACGTATTAAGCTTGATTAAAACAGAAAACATCAGTGAAACAAACCAGCTAATCATATCTGCTGCTAATGTCGTAGCTAAGATAGTAGGCTACAAGCGAAAAACTACAAGCGAAGATATAAAAGCAAATGAAAAGAAAGAACCAAACTGGAGGAAGAGAATATGAATGAAGCTGGGGAAAATACGGAAATAATTAGGGCAATTGAATAGGATGAGACGAAAGCTCAAGAATAAGGTAGTAATCAGAAAATTGAATGGACAGTACAGGTTAGAAGAAAGGGGAAAACAAACAGTACATGAAGAATTGACACAAAAGATGACAGCATTAAAGGCCAAAATGAAAAGATATGATGTTAGATGCAAATGTTTCGAACAGAATAGAAGGCATCTATTTGAGGAAATAGAGGGAGGCCAACACCAGGGACTGAATCCAGATACGGAAGAAAATTAAGAATTTGGGGGAAGGTTGTTGAACAGGCCGACGAGGCATAAAGAAAGAGCGGAGTGGTTAACAAAGGTGAAATGACAACTTGCAAGACAAAAAGACGTCAGAATTAATTTATATACAGTGAAACAGAAGTTTTTTTTAAATAGCAAACTGGAAAGGAGCCGGCCAGGATGAAGCACAAGGCTATTGGCTGAAGAACTTTACACAGTTGCATGAGAGGATCGCTGCGCAACTGGATGACTACATGCAGCAAGGTCACGTCCCTGCCTAAATGACAAGTGGACGAAAGCTGCTAAGCCTTAAGAATCCCTTGAAAGGGAACTTGGTATCAAATTTTCGACCTATAACCTGTTTATCACTAATGTGGAAGCTTATGACCAGTGTCTTAGCGGAAGAGTTATACAACCCTCTAGAAAGTAACAATCTACTTCCAGAAGAACGGCAAGGATGCAGGATACAAAGTAGGGCAACAAAAGATCACTTATTATGTGATAAAACGATAAATAGAAATTGTAGACGCAGATTGACTGGATTGAATGTAGAAGGGCTAGATTACAAAAGAGCATATGACATGGTAATACATAGTTGAATAAGTAAAACAATGAGCATATTTGGAATAGCAAAAAACATGGAGAAAATGCTTAATGACAGTATGAAGCATTGGAATACTGAATTGATCGGAGGAGAACAAAGACTCGGGAAAGCAAACATCAGACGTGGAATATTCCAAGGTGATAGCTTATCTCCATTACTATTCGTATTGGCCATGACACCGCTCGCTATTATACTACGATTTGGGGAAAAGGAATGGTCAGATAAATCATCTCCTTTTCATGGGTGATATAAAGGTTTATGTGAAAAATGAGAAATAGCTTGAAAGTCTTGTACATACTTTCCACTTTTTCTCAAATGACGTAGGTGTGGAATTTGGGATAGAAAAGTGCGCTGTATTGAAAATGGAACGAGAAAGATTTGAAAGAAGCCAAGGAATTGAAATGCCAAATGGGAAAACAATGAAAGCTCGTTTCACAATCTGCATCCCACGACCCACATCTGACAAAGCTCCATCCCAAGATCCCAACAGGCTCCTCCCTGACTGTTGGAACGCTTTCTCCTGCTATTCCAAACCCTACTTCTCTCTGCACTCTCCCAATAAGTCAGACCACATGACCTTTCCACTCTGAATCGCATCCTCGATCACTTCATATCAAGAAGGTGCTCCGCATGATTTGTCTGTCTGTCAATAGAAGTGTCACGACATCCACGAAGATAACATAGACGCCTCTCGAGCTCGAAAGATTGACCGTTATGAAAACCTCGTCGAGGAATGTGAAGACGTAGGCTGGAAAAGGGAGCATTTTCCAATCGAAGTCGGATGTAGAGGATTCGTTAGACACAGTGTGAGGCGACTGTTGTTATCGTTAGGCCTAACTCATCGTAAAGCAACTACTACTCATGAGTGATATCCATACTACTGTGTAAAAAAGCAAGCTAATGGATTTGCTTAAAAAAAGACGATGAGCAAATGTCCAGAAGAATATTGATCGAAACCTGATAACCAGTTGATCTAGCAAGCGAAGCCTCATTTCAGTGAGGGGTACCAGTGAGTAATGATGCAGTCGAGAAGCAAGTTCCGAAACGGCGCGCATTCTCTCTTGATGACCTTATAAACTTGCTAGCATCCGGTATGCAGAGTTTTTAACTGGTAGCACTTGCATCTGAACGTACCGGCCGCCTCGGACACTCGGCGAAGAGCACCCTCGGAGGAACCGTGCGGGCCGAAACGACCGGGAGGTGGACGCGCTACTGCAACGCGTGCGAACGGCGACGCCCCGGGCGACGCTCGCCCCCGTTTGTTTTTAAATATAGATTTTGTAGAATCTTTATAACGACTCTCACTGTTGTTACTATCTAGCACCAGATCAGCTCTAAGGTAGAAAATGTGCTTAATGGCTGGATGAACTCCATATAACCATAGTCCTGAATATGCAGCCAGATCTCCGCCCAGTTGGTGATCATACTGTTCTGATACGCAATGATTACTTTATATGGTACGGTGTTACTGTGTTGATGTAGAGAACACTTTATTATTCAGTCAAATTCTAAGTGTTGTGTAGCGTCTCTAGTGTTCAGTTAGTTTCTGTGTCTGTAGATACTGGTGGTGTCTATAGTGGAGAAAGGTATGGTGGACCCAGAACAAACAGTGACAGAAGCTGCTCCTCTGTGCTTATAATTGTTGCTGCGCTTCCTAACACAGTGCTTAAGAATAAGGAGGTCATTTTTTAATGTGTTTTGTTTTCTTTTCTTTTCTTTGTTGAATGGAAGAGACAATGTTCTTAGGGTGATATTGTAATAGCGTTCTGAAGTGTTGTAAACTGTTTCTTTGGGGGACGGATGGAGAATGGAGAACTGTGCATGCAGGAGCAGAAACAAAAACTGTGAAAATCGGACGCTTTTATGCAATTGTCCAGCCGGCTAGAAACGACAGCTAAATCTCCCTCAAATTCATCCAACCATCTTTATAATGGCTGAATATTTAGATATAATCTACCAGAAAAAGAAGACAGGTCACAGATCGGATGCCGGTCTGACGATAAAGATTCGTTACCGAATACTCAATATCAAGAAAGACCTATTCATCAATATTATTTATGGATAATTATAAAGGCGGCGATAGTAGAAGACACTTGCCCAATGTGCCATGCAGTGAGACTGAACTCAAAACCATGTAGTTGGGAAGCAAGCTTACTAACTGCATAACTGTGCCGGCTTTCATATTTAAGAAGTAGCTCATCACTCTTTAACTCTATAATTATTTAACTCTATGATATAGATTTAGCTTGCTCTTCGACAGAGCGCCGAAATAAGTATAAGTTCCGGGTCTTTATATTTGGAGTTCAAATCCTGCCGAAAACACCTGTAGTTTTCATCCCTCCGAGGATCAGCTAACCTACAAAATTACTGGCCTTGTGCCTAAATCTGAAACCATAATATCAATCGCGTGATAATGCTATAAATAGCGTGATCAGGATAAATTATCCATGCCGGCTGGCCGGCAACGTATTATTCTGCCTTATATGGATAATTTATCCTGATCTCGCTATTTATAGCATTATCACGCGTTTGAGAAATAAATTTATTTCTGTATCTTACAATACATCTCAATGCTTCTAAAAAAGAACAAACTTTGTTTGTTTACTTTCATCATAATATTGTTACGAACGCCCGCACGCGAAGCACCTCAACGAAGAGAAAACTCTCGCGCGCGCGAACGTCGACGCTCAGTGAGTCGGGATGTTCGCCACGATTAATAAGCCCAGCCGGAGCACGTAACGACGACAACAGGCAAGAGGAGGAAGAAATAACACGGGACCATACGTTGCGTAGTGAAACTAACTTTTTTTCTTTCTTAGCAAAACAATACATCATCAATACAAAATAACATTGCATTCAATAACATCTAACAATAGCGTTTCCAAGCATTTAACATAATCAAAGTTTACAACCAAGAGTTCGTAAATCAAGTCAATTAAAAGTTCTTTTACTTCTTTGTTTTTCTTTTCTTTGAACAACATGTCACAACAAAGTTCTTTTCTTTTCTTTTCTTTCCCATCAGTTAACATCACAGCTGACAAAATCTCTTTTTCTTTTAAAACATGTAACAACAAAGTTCTCTCTTTAAAGACTATTTAAACAAACCTTCACGGCAAGAATTTCCTTTCCTTCAAATATCCCACTACAATCACAAGAACTTACCAAAGTAGTCTACTACAATCTTTTGCCTGCCACAACAGTTCCATCTCTCTCTGTCCCTCTCTCTGATTGCTTCAGTCCCTATCTGCTGACTGGTACCTTCTGACTATAGGCTCTCTCTCTCTCAGTCTCTTTCTGTTAGACTTATCACCGACAGCTCTGTCTATCTTCAATGCTCTACTGGCCTTCACATCAACTGCTGTGCATCTTCACTGGCTGACCGCTGTACGCCAACTGCTCGATACCAATTGCACTGGCCAACCGCTCTCGCCAACTCCTGTCTCCAAATCTCTGCTGTCGTATTTATGAGAGATACCGTACCCAATAGTGCTACGATACCCCCTCCAAAGCTGGGTCAGTTTAGTACAGTTCCTAACTTGTTTTTCTGAACTTTTGGTGACCGGAAAGGGTCAGCGATCACTCCTACGCTAAAAAAAAATGTGCTTGTTCACAGGACAAAGGAAATACCATTATCCTCAACAACCAGAATACGGTTTCAAACCCAGCTCGGGGAATAAGGACCTAACGTTATTTTGTTTGTTTAACGGCGTCCGTATCAATATCAATGTTTCTTCTGTCATGTTTTTGTTCTTTTTTTAAAGTGTTTTTTTAAGAAGGGATGTAATTATTGCTTGTAGATAAAAGAGTAACTTCCCTTGCATAGTTAGCGTTCAGAGAGAGAGAGAGAGAGATTCAAACAATATTTATCTTTTGAGTGAGCCTGAAATAACCACTATAAAGATGTTTTAACTGTAACCATCATGACTTCATACATTTCAAAGAATCCGTTATCCAATATGTCCTTCAATGATTAATAAAATAATTGTAGTATTCCGACAGACAGCGATTTGTCTGATTTGTCTGCAGGTTGAACGATCACATAGACATTCTTTTCTTACTGTTATTAAGTTTAAATGTTCTTTTTAAGTATCTCGATTATATTTTGGATTCATATCGTGAAAACAAATGGCTAGAGGCCACAGGAGTTCGCCATACTTGCCGATCCAGTGATGAAAGAACCATTCCAATTTTGAACACGAATAGACCTATAAGATAGTTACCTCCCTTAGCATTTACTTGAAGAGTTACCTCCCTTGTTGTCTATTTTAGTTGTTGCGTATTAGAAAATGAGAAATTAAACAATTAATTCGCACGATTTGTCACTCTGTAACAAATAGCAGCCAAATTTTCCACAAATCATTGGCCACGGTATTTTAAAAGGAATGACACATTGAATTATATGGTGAAAAGAGGACAAGATGATCACGGTTCGAAACCAAGTTGAACACTGATCGGCTTGATTTTGGGGGGCTAAAAAACTACTTATAACAAAAATGATGAGAATGTCATGAAGTTGAAGTAAAACTAAACGTAGGTGTGGCTGTTTAGTTAGGAAGCTCGCTTTGAAACCACGCGATTTCTGGTTCTATTTCACTGCGGGTTACCCTGGGCAAGTGTATTCTAATGTCACATTTGTTTTAGAAGTATTTCTTTGATGTTTGCTATCACGAGGTTAGGAGAATCAAAGCCATCGGGTCATCATCATCATCATCATCTGGCGTCCGTTGTCCACCGGTATCGGTCACTTTGCCTTCATGGGGCCGAACGCTTGAAAGGTGCCATGATTTCACTTGGCTTGACGTGTCATCTCAAGTAAAGCATATCGGCAAAGGTCTCTTATAATATACATATATTCATTTCTACTCTAGGCACAAGGTCCGAAATTTGTGGGGAGTGAGGCCAGTCGATTAGATCGACCCCCAGTACGCAACTGGTACTTAATTTATCAACCTTGAAAGGATGAAAGGTAAAGTCGACCTCGGCGGAATTTGAACTCAGAACATAAAGACAGACGGAATACCGCTAAGCATTTCGTCCGGCGCGCTAACGTTTCTTATATCTTTATTGCCCACAAGGGGCTAAACAAGGACAGAGAAAGTGATTAAGTCGATTACATCGACCCCGGTGCGTAACTGGTACTTAATTTATCGACTCTGAATGGATGAAAGGCAAAGTCGACCTCAGCGGAACTTGAACTCAGAACGTAACAGCAGACGAAATACTGCTAAGCATTTCGCCCGGCATGCTAACGTTTCTGCCAACTCGCCGCCTTATAATATACATATATTATATATGCATATATATATATATATGCATGTATATATATATATATATATATATATATATACACACACACACACACACACACACACACATATATATATAAAGTCTGTATGGAAAGAAGTTGTTCTTTCCTAGGGATATATTTTCCAAGCGTACACCAGTTTAGCACTATAACGATTAACGGTACTGGAAAATTCTACATGTGTATATGCACTATTGTTTACCATTGGTTCTTCTTCAATATTAGTACCTTACACTTCTGAAATTCCAGTTGTTGCTATAGAGATTTCCATCGTTTTCGATATAGGAGAAAATGTTTAACAATACAAAGAAAATGGAGAACACATACACAGAACAATCAATCCATTTACTATCATCAGAATCCAGTCGAACCAATGAACTCACTCGGTGCCCACACTGCGAATCGGTCGATCACCCCTATCCGCACATCCAAAGTGCATAATGAAGTTGAAAAAAAAAAAACGGAAAAACCTCCTCAGGGCAAATTGATATTTTTCAATGGGAGCTTATTGTATTTCTTTTTATTTTTGCCTTTTTGGATTTTGCATCAATAATACATACACTATGGTTGATACAATCAATGAAACTACTTTATAAAAAAATAAGATTTGAGGAAGCTTTTGACTGTTATTTCTAGTACGAATGACTTTTTGTTGGTGTCACTAGTTTTCATTTTCTTTTTTCTTTTTAATGTTTCGGTTATTGGACTGACCCATGTTAACCTATGCCTTCTTCTAACTTTTATCTTTTTGTTTTAGACATTAGACCGCTACCATGCTGGGGCTCTGCCTTGAATAGTCCTTTGGAGAGGAGGGGACAAACTCATGGACGAACTCATGGTGTTTGTCCAGTAGCCAATCCAGGTCAAGTAATGAATATCCACTTCACAGGTTGCATAGCTCAGAAACTGAGGAGTCTCTCCAGGTCGAACCATTATTTCTCCACATTGAGAGATTTCAGCTTTGATACTACAAAACATGTGATTAAAATATTGCAGGAAAGAATCACACATGACAGATTCTTCAAGCCGACCCAACCAACAGAAAACCTGAGAGAAGATCAAAAACGAGATGGTTGGATAATATTCATAATGCCAGATGGTCACTCTTAGGAATCCAGCCAGAAAGTCTAATGACAGTTGTTTGTGATAGGACCCTATAGAAGAGGTGACTCACCACTCTACTTCCATGACCTTCTCAGGAATAATGGGCAGAGAAAATGGCTGGATAAGAGGAGTGGATCGATGGAGGAGTGGATCGATGGAGAAGTGGATCGATGGACGGATGGAAAGTAAAGAACTTGGCTGGTTAATTTTCCAATTAAATTTTTTATTATCAAATTACATGTTACACGGTATAATATTTTAGCTACAAAAGAACAAGAAAATTACTTAAGTTACTTCTTGTGAACGAGAAAATTACTTAAAAGAAAAAAGCAATCAAAATAAAAGATACAAAACATAATTTAAGAGATACAAAAAGAAACTATGTAAAAATAAAAAACATTTGAAACAAATAAGGAAAAAAAAATGATTTTATTTGCAAAACTGCATTTTTTAAAGGATTTATATTTTGTTTTTGTTGTTTTACTTTTGTTTTTGAAATTTTGATTTTGTAACAAGATTACAGTACAAAATGTATCATTGAAGATGACTGAGAAAGAGAAAGAGAGAAAAAGGAAGAGACTACAAAATAAATAGTCAATTGTAGTGACATCTTGTACTGTTAGGGATTTTCACATCAGTGGAGATGGTCCTCAGCTGTAGCACAGAAGACACTTCAGTCTAGGTAGCAGCCATTTCACTGTACTCCTGTCAACCGGTCAATGCATACATGCAAATATACCTATATGTATAATCTTGCTACGTCGATTCTTTTCTCTCAACCTATGAGAAGCAGAAAGAAAACAGATAAATATAATCATCATGATGTACATATACTTTAACGAGTACAAGGAACCCTTTTTAGTCAAAATTTAGGTTAAAAAAATATGGGAGTTTCTTATACACGGATAGTATTATAATCCCTTACAAAACCTTTTTTCCAAATTTTAAGCTCCAAAAATTAGGGGGTTCCTTATGCACAAGGGTTTCTTATACACGTTAAAATACGGTAGGTGCATGAAGGCACGTGGCTTAGTGGTTAGGATAATCGGCTCACGATTGTAAGGTCATGAGTTCAATTCCCAGTGTTGCATTGTGTCCTTGAGCAAGACACTTTATTTCACATCGCTCCAGTTCACTCAGCTGGCAAAAATGACTAGTACCTGTATTTCAAAGGGCTGGCTTTGTCACATTCTGTGTCATGTTGATTCACCCTGAGAACTACATTAAAGGTACATATGTCTGTGGAGTGCTCAACCACTTGTATGTTAATTTCATGAGCAGGCTGTTCTGTGGATCAGATCAACTGGAACCCCCGTCGTCATAATCAACAGAGTGCTAGTATATAGGTGCAGGCATGGCTGTGTGATAAGAAGCTTGCTCCCAACCACATGGTTCGAGGTTCAGTCCTACTGCATGGCACCTTGGCAAGTGTCTTCTACTATAGCGTCTTCAACTAAAGCCTTGTGAGCGGATTTGGTAGACAGAAACTGAAAGATGCCCATCGTGTGTGTGTATAAATACGTATAAATATAATAATATAGATTTAATCAAAAGATTAAATGTGGTACTTAAAATGTTTGAGGCACCAGAATTTGGTAGGGTAAAAACCAAAAACAAAATCAAGAGATTCGGTGAATAAAATTTGAAGATAAGCAACAAAAATTCAATAGGTTATAGCAGTACGTATGTTGCTTATCTTCAAATATATATATATATATAGGTGTAGGTGTGGCTGTGTGTTAAGAAGCTTGGTTCTCAACCACATGGTGCCAGCCTTTTGAGTGGATTTGGTAGATGGAAAGGTTTAACTTAGATCACTTTAAAATGGGAATTTTGTATTGAAGAACCAAGGGCAACATGAGGCAAGTTGGTATCAAAAGGGTTAAAATGGTGACGATGATAATGATGATGAATAAACACTGATGATAGAAAAAGAATATTAATATTTAGGCCCAGGCACGGCTGTGTGGTAAGAAGCTTCCTTTCCAACCACATGGTTCCGGGTTCAGTTCTACAACCCTGGGCAAACGTATTCTACTTCAGCTTTGGGCCAGCCAAAGCCTTGTGAGTGGATTTGGTAGACAGAAACTGAAAGAAGCCCGTCGTATATATATATATATATATATATATATACACACATATATATATGCACAGGCAAGGCTGTGTGGTAAGAAGCTTGGTTCAGTCCCACTATATGGCATTTGGGCATGTTCTACTATAGCCTTGGGCCAACCAAAGTCTTTTGAGGGGATTTGGTAGGAAGAAATTGAAAGAAGCCCTCATATATATATATATATATATATATATATATACAAATCATCATCCTCATTTAGCGTCTGCTTTCCATGCTGGTATGGGTTACACAGTTTGACTGAAACTGGTAAGCTGGAGACTGTACCAAGTTCCAGTTTGATTTGGCATCGTTTCTACAGCCGGATGCCTTTCCTACCGCCAAAATAAGTAAGTCTAAATGACCTGTCGTGACCAGGATCCAAACCTGGGTTACCACAGCCACAACATGGGGTTCTACCCACTAGATAATCATGGCCGATAAGTCACATATGTGTGTAAGTGTGTATGTGTTTGTCCCCCACCACCACCACCTGACAACTAGTGTTGGTGTGTTTATGTCCCCATAACAGTTTGGAAAAGAGACCAATAGAATAAATACCAAGCTTTAAGGAAAAAAAAAGTACTAGAATCAATTCATCTGACTAAAAGAAGTTCTTCAAGGTGGTGCCCCAGCATGGCTGCAGTTTAATGACTGAAACAAGCAAAAGATAAAAGATTATTATGATAATGACAAAAGAAATCATCATATCCTCTCCTTTAAATGAATACGAAAATTACCTTCACATAACGGCCGGGAGATTGTAGAGGATGTTTGAATTCGTTTTGGCAGTTAGAATAAGCCATTCCAAGACCAGCACCAATTCCAAAAGCCACAGGCCATGGGCGACCTACCAAAGAGGAAAAAAAAAAGACAAAAATAGTTCAAATAAAGAATGGTTTTTGTTGAAAATACTGCAAGATGAATTCCTGTGTCTTGAATCAACTCCATTGTATTACCGGTATGTATCCAACTGATTTTAGAAGAATAACAGTCAGGCAAAGTGGATACAGGTGGAATTTGAACTTAGAAAAGAGAAGTTTGCTTAAGATAAAGATGGTTGTGGTGAAGTTGGCACTAATGGTGATGACTGTATTAGGTAGTGTTAGTGTTGGTGGTATTGACGGTGGAGGCGCAATGGCCCAGTGGTTAGGGCAGCGGACTTGCAGTCATAGGATCATGGTTTCGATTCCCAGACCGGGCGTTGTGAGTGTTTATTGAGCGAAAACACCTAAAAGCTCTACGAGGCTCCGGCAGGGGATGGTGGCGAACCCTGCTGTACTCTTTCACCACAACTTTCCCTCACTCTTACTTCCTGTTTCTGTTGTGCCTGTATTTCAAAGGGTCAGCCTTGTCACACTGGTTTCTGTGGTTGGGTGCCCTTTCCTAATGCCAACCACTTTACAGTGTGTGCTGGGTGCTTTTAAAAATGTGGCACCGGCATGTTCCATAAATATTTTATCTTAGCTTGAGTGAATTCAATCTTGTTAAGTGAAACGGGACAAATGGAAACTGGGGGTAACCTGCTGCATGAACTCCTCAGCATCATCATTGTCATCATCATTGTCGTCGTCATTGTCATCATCATCTCCGTTGTCGTCATTGTCATCATTTAATGTATATTTTCCATGCTGGCAATGAGTTGGATGGTTTGACCAGAATTGGTAATGCCAGGGTCCACACCAGGCTCTATTGCCTATTCTGGTGTGGTTTCTATGGCTGGACGCCCTTCTTAATGCCAACCACTCCACAGACTGTACTAGGTGCTTTTTATGCAGCACCAGCACAAGATTGCACTTGTAAATTCAAAGATCTACCACCATCTCATACTGTCGCATATACTATAATGGTAGTCTCTCTCGAGTCTGAGAAAGATAATTCTACAATTTCTTACTGAACAAGCAGCACAGATGATTTGTTTATAGTGATCAAATATTCATGCTGCACATTAGATCACTCCATCCCTCCCTTCATCAAATTGACATTACCTGTACAGGTGCAAAGGTGTGCCACACATCAGATGACGAATTGCAGAGCATTGCGAGATGAAAAATTTTGCTCAAGAACAGAACAGGTTGCCCAATCCAGGAATCAAATCCACAATCTTGTGATCATGGGTACAACACCCTAACCACTAGGCTATGCACCCTCACCCTGCCAAATACAATGCTTATTTATTCACATTGTTTTGAATTAATCATGCATTATCCCATAGCTTTTCTTTTCTACTCTAGGCACAATGCCCAAAATTTTGGCGGAGGGGGACCAGTCGATTACATCGACCGCAGTATGCAAATGGTACTTAAATTATTGACCCCGAAAAGATGAAAGGTAAAGTCAACCTCTGAAGAATTTGAACTCAGAACATAAAGACAGACGAAATACCGCTAAGTATTTTGCCTGGTGTGCTAACGTTTCTTATTTCTTTATTGCCCACAAGGGGCTACACAAAGAGGGGACAAACAAGGACAGACAAAAGGATTAAGTCGATTATATTGACCCCAGTGCGTAACTGGTAATTATTTAATCGACCCCGAAAGGATGAAAGGCAAAGTTGACCTCAGCGGAATTTGAACTCAGAACGTAGCAGCAGACGAGTGCTAACGTTTCTGGCAGCTTGCCGCCTTATATTATTCCATAGCTCTGAGATTTCAATGATGTGACTTTATTCTTAGAAAGACATTGTAAGGGTAGGTGTGAGAAGCTAAATTTGGCCAATTTGAATATTAAACTGAGAATATTTGGGCTGAATATGACCAGTTTAAATGTTAAAGGATTAAAATTACAATAAGGATGCATGCCAATGGAATATTCAGTTACTTGAATGTTAAATTAACAAGTAGGAAGGTTAGTCGATTGAACAACTAAATGCTCATCAACAATACCAACCAAGGATCCATTATTTTTAATATTGCTGGAAGAACTTTGGTGGAATGTGAACAAAAATCTAACAAACTAATTGCTGAAAGACAGTTTGTCCAACAGTCGAACAATTCTGTCAATCAACAGCTCCAAGGAAATGGTAATAATCCTTTCTGCTATAGGTAAGAAGCCTTAAACTTTAGTGGAGGCTGCCAGTCAATTACATCAACCCCAATGCTCAACTGGTACTTATTTTTATGATCCTGAAAAGACAAAATGCAGAACATGAACTCAAAATTGTAAAGACAGACAAAATGCTACTCAGCATTTTGTCCAGCATGCTAACAATTCTGCCAGCTAACTGACCTCAAGGAAATGGTAATAATGGGAAATAGCATGCTGGGAAAAATTCACAGCGATATTTCATCCATCTTTACATTCTGAATTAAAATTCTGCCAAGGTTGACTTTGCCTTGTATCCTTTCAGGGTTGATAAAACAAGTACCAGAGAAGCACTGAGGTCAATGTAATTGACTAGTGCCTGGGGTCAATAAAATGTTTCTATAATTTGCTCCAGAACACTGGGATTGATCTAATGACTTATCCCCTCAAAAAAAAAAAATTTCTGGCTTTGTGCCAAAATTTGAAACCAATAATGGGAAATATACTTACGCTTAAACAATGTCACAGAAAAAATAATTCCCAATCCTAGACCAGTTGCTGTAAAAGAATGAAATGAACCATTAAGTATATTCTTTTAATTTTCATATAAAATATCAGATCATTTCAGTTCTAGTAATGAAATGGTAAAACAAATTCAAATACCTCCAAACTTCCCACTAAAAACTTCCATAAGAACTCCAGCTTAGTTCCAATTTCATGGCAATAAGCCGTCATTATAATCTGTCATTTTAATGTCCATTTCTCTGTTCTTGAATGGATCATACAAAATTCACTGAGGCATATTCTCAATAGCCAGATGCCTTTCCTGTCATCAATCCTCACCTGTTTCCAAGCAAGGTAATATTTTCCCCATGGCCAGACGTTTTTATCAAAGAGCTGAAATGAAGGACACTACTTGTATGATGGTGATAACTATTTTTATAATTTGTTCTAGAACAATCCTGAGAAATATCCTTATTGGGTAAGGGTAAAGACCTCTTTCGGTCATGGATGACCATGGGATTGCACCTAGAAAGTTCCCTTCCAAGGCACAAGTCCAGGTAAGGTTGTATATGGAAGACCAGCAGTCACCCATGCATAACAGTCACAATTTCTCTGAACCAGCTCCATGTCATGCCTACCATATTTCCCAGCTCTGGAGACCTACCACTTTTGATTCCAAAATATTTGGTAAAAAATGATAAAGTGTTTTCACTAATGGTTTAGTGACATATAAATATTGTTGATTATCTACACTTATTATCTACATTTTTCCTTTTAATTTTACATTAAATAATTTCATGTGCAGGGGCGTGGCTTAGTAGTTAGGGTATTCAGCTCATAATCATAAGGTCATGAGTTCAATTCCCAACAACACTTTATTTCATGTTGCTCCAGTCCACTCAGCTGGCAAAAATGTGTAGAACCTGTATTTCAAAGAGCCAGCTTTGTGCCTATAGTAGAAAGGATTATTATTATTATTGTTCTGGGCGTTAGCACACCAGGCAAAATGCTTACGTTCTGAGTTCAATTTCCGCCTTTCATCCTTTCGATAAAATAAGTACCAGTTGAATATTGGGTCGATGTAATCAACTTAGCCTCTCCCCGAAATTGCTGGTCAGTTCTTCCGGTTTTGCAACCAATAGTAGAAACGCTTTAGTTTAACCGTGTTTTTTGCTCGGGTCAAACACTATAGTTTAAAGGCCAATTTACAATTGTTAGGACAGTCGAGTGGTAAAATCGTGATGAAAAATAAAAAGTTAATGATTTAAATAAACACCTTTATATTCTTAAATATTTTCAGAATTATTCAGAACATTTAGATTGTGTACTTCATAAGAAAAATAGGCATGGAAGGGATAACTAAAATGCTTATTTATTCACCTTGAAAGAAGACCATTCAAATTCACTTTAAACCATCCATAATGAAACCTCGGTACCGGACTTAGAAATGAAAACACTTCAGATATTAAAACTGTAATTATACAGAGGGTAGGCATGGCCCTTGAACACAGGTGAAGCACGAATTCGTCAATAAGGTGGCTTAGCTTCAAAAATTAACAGGTAAAGCTTCCTCGTGTTATGAACGTCACCGTTTAAAAAAAAAACGGAAAGGAATCACTAAATTGGGTAGTCATAGATACACTTTACCTGAAAGAGAAAACCAGACAGGATCGTTACGGCTTGAACGCCTTTGATCACTAGTTTGACAGTTCAGTCCCGACTGACAGTTGTGTAAATAATATAATCTATGACATTGGTGTAAAATGTACTTTTGTACTTGAATAATAAGAGTCGCTAAGGAAAGGTCGATCCTTTCAAGTGATTCATTTAAAACAACATTAGGACGATATGTAGAGAATGTATATTTAAACAGCTTGCTCGTTACTCACCTGTTTTGATCATAAGATCAGAGACACACTGGTCAAACTTCAGACCAAGGACTTTCTCTGATGCAGCTTCTTTAGACATGTTGATCGCCGTTCCTCTTTAATTCCAGACAAAAACGAAAAAGAATACAATAAAGGGAGATAATTAACAATACTCATAATATTTTTATTTTATTTATTTTTTACTTGCTTCAGTTCGTGGATTGTGTCTATAGTTAGACTCCGAGTTGAAGGGTTTCGTCGAATTAATTGCCCCCCCCCCC
>NC_068992.1:54662703-54665289 GCF_001194135.2 Octopus bimaculoides
TATATATATATATATATATATATATATATATATATATATGTGCGATGATTTGGTAAGCGGTGTCGTGTTTTACAATTCTATAAATAATATTTTATAAATATATCTGAGTATGTATGTATGTATGCATGTTTATAGGTGTAAGCATTGTATATACACACACACTTAATACACAAAAGCGACTCAGCTGGGAAAAAATTAAAGAAATAAAAATGTTGTACTTAAATTGCCGAACAAACACTCATTATCTCTCTACCTTTATCGAAAGAATATCATACAGTGGGACTGAACACAAGTCCGCTTGGTTGGGAAGCAAGCTTCTTATCACTTATATATTAAGTGCATGTAGATAGATAGATAGATAGATAGATAATTTTTAAAGAATTATTTCCCCTTAAATTTAATGTTATTCAAACCCACTAGTTTAGCGCAGCGTGGTGAATCAATTTGCTAGAAATAGCAGCCAACAGTGGAGCCTCGACGTATTGAATTACACACACATACCCAGGCCTACTCCCCATCTTACTAAATCATTATTCCTAAAAAGATAGCAAGAAAAAGTATTGAATTAAACCTACTAGAAATTGTAGGCAACGAAGAAGTCTCTGAGGTGTCGATCGAACCTGCTAGAGATAACAGACAACAGGGACCCTTCTACATGGTGAATCAAACATGCTAGAAACCGTAGTCAACGTGGGAACCTCTCTGTAATGAACCAAACCTGTAATAGCACTAACGAAGGAGCCACGACGTGGTGAAACGAACCTGCTAGTGATAGCAATCAATGAAGAAACTACTAAATATTGGATGAATCCTGCTGAAAATAACAGCCGAAGGAGGCTTCAAGGTATAATAGCCAACGAGGGAGCCAGGACATGGTGGAACGAATCTGTTAAAAATAGCAGCCAACGATAGTGCCTAATTGGTCAATCAACAACCGAAGTATAACAGTAGACAAGTAGGCTTCGAACACCTTTGATCATAAATATGTTGAGAGCCGAACTGGAGTTAAACAACCATAACCTGCTGGAAATAGCAGTCACGTGTTCTTCAAATCTCATTCTACTGTCTTAAAAAAAGGATGGACACAAAATAATGTTGTCCTTCATACTGATATATATATATATATATATATATATATATATATCATCAGCGGCATCGGGACTGCGTGGCTGTCCGACCTCTTCAATTGTGTCATCGGTTATCTGATAACCAAGATCTGTGAGCGAGTCTCTGGCATTACCGTCATGAACTATTACCTTACGGACCTGGAGTATGCGGACGATACTACCCTATTCAGCAATTCCATCGACCACATAACAGACGCATTGACCATATACTGAAAGGAATCAGTACAGCTGAAGGTGAGTAGGGCAAAGACCAGGCTGATGCATGTCGGAGATTGCCAGGAACCTCCATCTCCTCCATATTGGCCCTGACAGCCAAAAACACGAGCCCTCACCCAACAGTTGTTCTCCAATCTACAGGAG
The DNA here is from genome assembly GCF_001194135.2 of Octopus bimaculoides. NCBI lineage: Eukaryota > Metazoa > Mollusca > Cephalopoda > Octopoda > Octopodidae > Octopus > Octopus bimaculoides. The sequence goes on from NC_068992.1 coordinate 54,664,191, forward strand.
CATGCTCAGAATAGGACCATGGTGATGTTATTCTTTTCTAGCAGAAATAGTAAAAATAAAAAAATTTCGCTGAGGAAGTTTAATAAGGCACAAACGTGTCCAGCGTTATCACCGTATAACTCAGTTCAAACTCACGGCGTTGCTCATATGATTTTGCAGCGAACTAGCAGAATCGTTAGCACATCAGGCAAAGTGCCTAAAGGCATTTCGTCCGTCTTTAACTTCTGAGTTCAAATTCCGCCAAGGTCGAGAATAACCATCAAAATTTGAGGGTTACCTCCCCTTAACTCTTTTCATCAGCATTAATCATTCAAGTTATATTTCCTTCACCTAAATAAAACAAAATAAAATATCAATCGACTAAATCAATTTTCTTGCTCCCCTTCAACAAAAGAGTACGTCAAATTCCACAAAATCAAGTCAAACACTCCTATGGCCATTTCGGGAGTTCATTGCCGTTGTTCGATTACAATTTAAGTGCATCTTCTCAATGACCCCTTCATCAGGATGAACAAGAAACTGAAACTAAAAGTCCATTCAACGTCGCATGGCTAATTTAAAGATAACAATTTTTTAGTCAGTTGGTATTTTATCTTATTTTATTTAGATTTTTAGTAGCATGACACGCTTTAGAATTTTTAGTCGATTGTGCTTACCTTTTTGATACGCCGTTCTATATATCTGTATTTTTATTCGCATATATATTTTTACCGTCTGTGTTTTTTTTTTTTTTGTATATGTCTACTTTATATGTTTAAGAACCATGGTAATATTTATATATGATCAAATGTTTAGAGGTATGGTATTATATATAAAGTCGTTGACTCGAATTTGATGTTTGTTCTTTGATCGATGTTTCTTTATCTCTGTCTCAATTACATTTGAGACCTTCTTTTTGGCAGTATGTGTGTGTGTGTTTGTGTGTCTGTGTTTACGTCCCCATAACTTAGCGGTTCGGCAAAATAGGCCGATAGAATAAGTACTAGGCTTCCAAAGAATAAGTCCTGGGGTTGATTTGCTCGACTAAAGGCGGTGCTCCAGCATGGCCGCAGTCAAATGACTGAAACAAGTAAAAGAGTAAAAGAGTAAAGAGTATATA
>NC_068992.1:54665299-54669698 GCF_001194135.2 Octopus bimaculoides
GGGCAAGTGTCTTCTACTATAGCCTCGGGCCGACCAAAGCCTTGTGAGTGGATTTGGTAGACGGAAACTGAAAGAAGCCCGTCGTATATATGTATATATATATATATGTGTGTGTGTGTTTGTGTGTCTGTGTTTACGTCCCCATAACTTAGCGGTTCGGCAAAATAGGCCGATAGAATAAGTACTAGGCTTCCAAAGAATAAGTCCTGGGGTTGATTTGCTCGACTAAAGGCGGTGCTCCAGCATGGCCGCAGTCAAATGACTGAAACAAGTAAAAGAGTAAAAGAGTAAAGAGTATATATGTGTATATATATATATATATATGTATACATATATATTTATATGTATTGCAAATATATGAGAGAAAGAAAATTATTATTAATAGCCCTTTATTTTCATCGTTACAATGCAAAATACAACTTATTCGAGCTGTTGTTATGCACAAATTATTTGCCATTCTGTTATTCATTTTGTAGGTGGTTAAGTTGGTGACTGCGAGAAAACTGGTTAGGAAAAGAGAGACCAAAAGAGAAAGAGAGTGTAGTTAGGTAGAGAGGGTTAAGAAGTGTGTAGTCCCTTGCATAAGTTGATTCCTCTCTCGGTACCAAAAGAAAGAAGAAGAACCGAATTTAGGCTATGTATTTACAATTCAGTCGAATGAATCAAAATTTAGGCTCGTCTATGTTTTGGAAAGCTGATGTAGGTCAGAGAACAATAGAAAGAAATAGGTTTATCTCTCTTGCACTGTATTTAACCCAAGAATATTAACTTAAAAAACAGAACTTGACTAACTGTGACAATTGACTGATATAAATTTCTTAGTGCAAAAGCAAAGAACAATAGGAAAGGAACTTGTGTAGAAAAAAATCTAGATTCAGTTTTGAATTCTGGTTTAGAATCTAGAAACCTATTCATTACGCGCTCGCGCAAACATTTATATGTATTGACCGCTGACTGAACATCATTCAATTTTTTGTCTCCGTATTCTTTCTGTTGAAGAGCGTAGCTCGAAACGTTAAAGACTTTCCGTATTCCCGAGCGTCATACTAATACATCCTTTTGTTGTTTACACCACCTGTCCTCGTCTGTTGTTGTTTTTTTCGTACATTCTCCCATAATATATAAATATATTGCTTCCCAACCACATGGTTCCGGGTTTAGTCCCACTGCGTGGCACCTTGGGCCGACCAAAGCCTTGTGAGTGGATTTGGTAGACGGAAACTGAAAGAAGCCCGTCGTATATATATATATGTATTTATATGTGTATGTGTGTTTTTGTCTGTGTTTGTCCCACCGCCATCGCTTGACAACCGATGTTGATGTGTTTGCGTCCTCGTCAACTGGCGGTTCGGCAAAAGGTACCGATAGAATAAGCACTAAGCTTACAAAGAATAAATCCTGGGGTCGATTTAACGACTAAAGGTGGTGCTCCAGTATGGCCGCAGTCAAATGACTGAAACAAGCAAAAGAATAAAAGAATACATATATAGAGAGAGAGGGGGGCAGAAAGAGGAGAAGGGAGAGAGAGAGAATGGGAGAGAGAGAGAGAGAGTTGTTGAGGCTGGATGTTCAGACTCCGCTGCTCACTTTATTGCATATATTTTCGATGAAACTCGTGGCTAATTTTGACTACTCTTGACCAATGTAGCCACAGAAAAAAAAAAAATGACTGTTATGTTTTAGCTGGTACATTCTTTGCAGTTTGTTGATGGAAAACAAGAAAATGTCTGCCGTTGACATTTTGAATGACATTTGACAGAAATATCACATTAAGATTCGTGTCACTAATACCAAAAGTCGACTAAAGCTGTTTGGACTTGTGGAACGTGTTGCATATAAATATAAAAACAAGAGAAAAACCATTATTTCTTTGACAAACTATATAAGAGAGAAAGACGCTTTTGCATTCAGTTTGCTCAGGAGCATACGAGTTGGATATCGTCTGAGTTGTCAAAAATCTTGTAGTCGAATGAATCAAAATGTAATTTGTTAGACTCTAAACAGCCGAATGTATTTCTAATGTCGTACGGAAGAAGGGCTCTAGGAAAGTTTGCCGCAGGAAAATTCGCTTCAGGATTTGGGAGTGTAGGAAAGTTCGCCGAATAGGAAATTTTGCTGCAAGACAATAGATGAATTGTTCCCCTTGATATATAATTGTTTCAACCAAGGAATAAAGCAATTTCTTAAATCGTTTAAAATTTCCGCAAACATTTTTGCTACACGAAAAAATTTTGTTGAATGAATAAAGAAATTTTAAATGAGTTAAGAAATTGCTTCACCCCTTATTGGTTGAAACAATAATATACCAAGGGGAGCAATTCATCTTTTGTCTTGAAGTAAAATTGTCTTGCGGCAAAATTTCCTATGCGGCGAACTTTCCTTTGGCCCAAAATCCAGAGGCGAGTTTTCCTGCGGCAAAAATGTTTGCGGCAAACTTTCCGGATACGCGGAATAAGAGTCTCACCCAAAAGTTAAGCATGGCGATGAAGTGTCGTGATTTTTGGACTGCATGTCTGGAAATAAAAAGTTGACCTTATACTTCAGAATTAGGGTATTTTTAAACAGCACAGCCTATTTATAGACCGTGGAAAAGACTGTATTTTCTTATACTAAGAGTTATGTATCAGATATATTTGGCAATTGCAAAACATCTAGGAATCAAAACGAATTGCTAAGCTTAAACAATCAGGAATTTTGTTTGGAGATCGATAATATTAGTACATGACTGACCAATCAGATTTCTGGCAGAAATCATTGTATAAAGACGAACGAGATTAGCTCAGTTACTATTCATGTCAGCAAAACACTGACCATTCGGATATCTATGAAACAGGATCCCATCAGTATATTGTTTATCGTGTTTCTTTTTCATTGGCAGAAACAAACAATAAATAGAATTTGTAGCGGGATGTGTAGTAAAAGGTGTTGTTGGTGTAGCAGATGATCATAGGCGTGTTGGACGACATCAAAGGAAAACAATAAAGAAAGCATCGGAATGTAGTTTAAACAATTTATTTGATCAACACTGGATTTACAATATCAATGAAAGCCGCTACATGAAGTTTGCTTCGAGTTGGCGAAGTAAAAAAAAAAACAACAGGAGAAATAGTGTGTCGATGTGATGAGATAGTATACGGCATATTTTGTGTCTGTGTGTGCGTTGGTCATTTGGTCGGGTCGGGTCGTATTGTTTTTCTGTCCTGTCTGTTTGTGTTCTGCGACTGCTGTATTATTGTGTCGCCAGTCATTGCTTCCTCATGGCCTGCTATCTGGCTCTCGACTGCCTGCATGTGGCTAGTTTTCTGCTTGTTTGTCGTGTGTCTAACTGTATTTATAATGGTCGTCCTAGCTAGAAGAATAGACATACCATAGGAGTAGTTTCTACTTATCTAGGTCACCTGTTGTCCAGTTGAACCTTCAGTGACACAGCTCAGGCCGGAGGTCGAATGGAAATCCATCAATCACTTTTTAACAGGACAAAGAAATTTCTTTTGTACCTGTTCGGCCAGTGGTAGATCAGGCGAGCGAGAATCCTTAGACTCCGTTTCGAATCTCAGCTCGGAAGATGAAATGTTAATTTTTACAAATTTTTTTTTTGCCACTAGCAAGCAGTGACGATATTCGCCAGACATGCTGCCAGTCATTCTTGGCTTCAACAACGTCTTAAAAAATCTTTAAAAAGTGGTGTTAGCATCTTTTCTGCCGTAGTAACAATACATAATTTTCTTAACGATATAAATAAATGGTTCTTCTAATTAAAATCTCGAACAGAATTTGAGTTCTTGCATTCACTGACATCTACTTGACTCAGCCAAATTATTTCGCTGCTGATAATCCAAAACAGACATATTCTTATCGTCACAGTTAAATGGGCCAGTCATGGATTTATCGGCATGACAGTCACCTGAAGTATAGTGCAGGAATAGAAGAAAATCTATATACTGTGATTATCAATTTACATATTCAATGTCCAGTAGGTGTGAGTCTATTTTTGAGAAATTTGAAGCAAAAACAAATATTGGGCAGGTGTCTTCTACTATAGCCTCGGGCCGACGAAAGCCTTGTGAGTGGTTTTGGTAGACGGAAACTGAAAGAAGCCCGTCGTGTGTGTGTGTGTGTGTCCAACATCGCTTCACAACCGATGCTGATATGTTTACGTCCCCGTAACTTTGCCGTTCGGCAAAAACCAACGATAGAATAAGTACTAGGCTTACAAAGAATAAGTCCTGGGGTCGATTTTCTCGAATAAAGGCGGTGCTCCAGCATGGCTGCAGTCAAAAGAATGAAAAAGGTACAAGAATGAAAGAATAGTATTTTATTGAAATGCGTTGCAAAAGTTCTTGGCATTGTCATGGTATTAGCTGTCAGAAGCGAAAGTAGAAAAATCTAAACAAGGAAT
>NC_068992.1:54669809-54672309 GCF_001194135.2 Octopus bimaculoides
GCTAGCTCCACACGAGGGGCATATTTTTGGGGTATTTAAAAGTCCATGTCTCTTAAGTCAATTAATACTATTTTCTGTTGTAGCGGTGGCGATGGCAATATCGCGGTGATTAATTCCAACTTTGGATTACGCGTGGTGGTGGTGGTGGTGGTGGTCATTGGTGGTCATTGGTGGTGCTGATTAAACTGAATTTCATTTGTTTAAATTCTACGGAAACGCATTTTCTAATTTGATAAATTCTACGGAAATGCATTTTCTAATTTGATAAATTCTACGGAAACAAACGAAGGTGGACGAGTGATAGATAGATAGATAGAGAGAGAGACACACACACAGACAGACAGATAGCTCCGGCCAGTCAGTAGCCAAAGAAACAGATTTCAACTCAAACCAGCAGTAACATTCCTTGTTTGGATTTTTCTACTTTCATTTCTGACAGCTAATACCATGACAGTGCCAAGTTCTTAAATTAAATGATATCATTTTCGTGATATTGATATTGCCATTAATTGCATTAAACTAATTGTAAACTATCCATATTAAATAGTCATCATTCAAAAGAATAAAAAGGAAAATGTCTTTCTATTTATATGTAGCGGGCTGAATGTGATATGCCACATCAGGTCGATATGATGTAGCCCCCTAGAGAACGTAACGTGTAGATGTAACGCCTGAAGGTTCTCGCGTCGGAGTAACCAGTGAACATCGAAGAAATATTATTTACATATATCGTTTGCCCGACAGGTAGTTAAAGACACAGCAGTAATCGTAGTGGCAGTGACAAGTTCCCTTGCTGGTTGGTAGAGATAGTGTAGATGCTGTTGTCTGCCAGTAGAGAGTGAAAGAGTAAATTGCACGATACTGACTAGAAAGAAAGAAAGGATAAAGGAGGCATCGCCTTTCTTGCGGACGAAAGCTCTTCTTCGTGTGTCAAGCGAAGGGAAGAGATAGGAAATGCTCTCTGTTATATAGACTATGGTCAGTAATGTAGGTCAAACCCTAAACAAAAGACTGACCTTTCGTTGACCAGCACAGGTCCTGGGGGGGCCATGTGTTTCCCCATCAATCATCTGGTGTGGAGAGGATTTCCCGCTTGTTTTAACAAGCAACAAGCGGGTAGATTTGGTTTCAAATCTCAAGCAGGGTGAAGCGAGGTCCCTACACATATATAGTTTGAATGGTGATTAAATGAATGCAAATCGTGAATAATAATAGCAAATGATCGTTGTCATCTAAAAGGCTCTTCCCCAAAGTAATCACAAAAGCGATTTTTCCTGGGTGTATGCCTGCATTGTACATAGATGTTATTTAGGCTTAGGCACACATGTTCACCTTAAAAGGCTTTGTTCACCGACACGTCGAGTGATTGAAGCACAGATGTACATCCACCGGAAATCACAGCTTGGTAGGTACGACGCTCCTTTAAACCATTTTTTAAATGCCGTCGATGAGATGAGCCCTGAACATATCTCATACAAGAAGCGACTTTGAATAAAGCATTGCCCCTGGGTGCTCGAACTACACGTCGTTTAACCAGTTTGTCAATACGGTTTCATCCATCTACCTTTTCTCCCGAACATACACCACTATGTCCTTCGGAAACTTCTCTTTCGAGAAAGTCTTTCTTTTGAAAACAACAGCCAGGGTAAGTTTCGTACCGTCAGCCATACAAGCCAAAATTGCGGTGTCTCGTCTATATTACTGATTGCTTCCAAGGCAAACTCGTGGCTCTTTCGTAGGACTATTACATACAGATGGAAGGAATCAACTTTCCTCTCTACGGCGGCGGGTAATTCCTGTGCGATATGAGTCTTCTGTCTCAGCGTAAAATTGTGACGATATGAGTCTTTTGTCTCAGCGTCTATTGCAGGATATTGAACAGTAGGTAAGTTTTCAGATTAACACCCGCACGATCTTCACTAGGGTGTTAGGGTTAGGGTTAGGGTTAGGGTTTAGGGTCAGGGTTACGGTTACGGTTTTAGGGTTTGGGTTAGGGAATTCCGTCCCTAACCGTAACCGTAACACTAACCCTAACCCTAACCTTAACCCTAATGCTAACCCTAACCCTAAAACCCTAGTGTAGATTGTGCGGGTGTTAATCTGAAAAATTACTAAACAGTATTCCCGGTTATCTGGAAATACCAGATTTCTAGAAACCGGATAAGAGCTCCGGAACTGCAAACATTTTTTTTAGCTACATCTCTTTACGTTCTGGTTTCAACTCTCGACCGAACCAACTTTGCCTTTCTTCCTTCCGGGGTCAATAAAATAAATTATCAATCAACAAACAACATCATCCTCTCCAAAAATGCATGGCCTTAAGCCAATGTTAGAAATCATTAATATTTGATTTTGCGTTTGTTAATCCTTTTTTTTTTTTTGTATGTAGGCTTTTATGTTTGGGAATTGATTTTGTACGTTTCAAATCAGGCCTTCCGTTTCTCCCTTTCGACCATAGCTTTTTTTCCAGCCATTGTTGGTTTATGTTGGCTCACTTCCT
>NC_068992.1:54674809-54680997 GCF_001194135.2 Octopus bimaculoides
CAGCATATCGATACTTTTATTCAAAATATCACCGTTGTACATGACTGGCAAATGATTCGATTTGATAGATGATAAACCGCTACACAGCACTACTTTCCAAATTAATTGATCGGATGCGAAAATTAAGTCAATTGATCAATTGTTTAATATATATATATGAATTTCAAGGATATTATTTTACTTCATTCTCAGTTAATTTTTTTTTTAACTCAGAGGCTATTCTAGAATAAAATATTTTAGTTTGAAATATCGAAGTCTGGCATGCGGTCTCCCAACCGCCTCAATTCAGCTTCAATACTGATCGATTTCCAGACTGCGGATTGCTGTATTGCTACATGTTTCAAGGTTTTATATTTAAACACCAGCCTACTGTGTTTATGTAAAGTACAGAACACTTAAGAATTTTTTTTTTCTCTAATGGTGAATTGTGCAGATTTCTTTTTATATTTGATGGCATATCTTCGACATACCTCGGCGCTGCTAATGATGATGGTATAAAACTTATATAGTATAATTTATATAATTTATAATATAATGTAATATAATACAATATAATATAATACATATGTTGTTGTTGGCACTCCGTCGCTTACGACGTCGATTGGTTCCAGTTGATCCGATCTACGGAACAGCCTGCTCGTGAAATTAACGTGCAAGTGGCTGAGCACTCCACAGACACGTGTACCCTTAACGTAGTTCTCGGGAATATACAGTGTGACAAGGCTGACCCTTTGAATTACAGGCACAACAGAAACAGGAAGAAAGAAAGAGAGAAAGTTGTGGTGAAAGAGTACAGCAGAGTTCGCCATCATCTCAATAAACACTAACAACGCCCGGTCTGGGAATTGAAACCGCGATCCTATGACCGCGAGTCCGCTGCCCTAACCACTGGGCCATTGCGCCTCCATCAGTCTACATGTAAGTATATGTGAAGGTACGTAGCTAAGTGGTTAGAGTGTTAGGTTCAGAATCGTCAGGTTCTGGGTTCAATTCGCAGACCTGTTGCACGTTGTGCCTAAAATATGAATAAATGTGGTCAAAGTGTAACAACAGGATAAATAGTTATTGTAAACTAATGAAGATGAGAAGTTATTTTCGATCAATTAGATTTTTATTGTTAAAAGTTGTATCGGACGCGACGGTCCAATAGGGAAGCAACAGGTAGAGCGATGGGAAGCTGTTTAAATGCAGTGATCTGTTTGAGGATAGACTCCATCCACCGCTATCTGCCTCTCTCTATATATATAACTGCCTCCTCTGTCCATCTCTCTATCTACCTTTCCCTTCAGCTAACATTTTAACCACGTAATCAATATTCCTTTAGCACATCTTTAGCACGTCTCTCTTCTTTTTCTCTTGTCGTCTTTTTCTCCTGTTCTTCGCCTCTACCTTCAGCTGACCACGTAACAATTTGGCCTAAGTGTATCAATATCAATTACCTTACTCAACTTCTTCCTCTCATCTTTCTTCACTCCCCCTCTCTCACACACTCCACTTGGGCGAACGAACAAGCAGATTATTATATAGATGATACATATATGTTGTTGTTGGCACTCCGTCGCGGGTTCCAGTTGATCCGATCTACGGAACAGCCTGCTCGTGAAATTAACGTGCAAGTGGCTGAGCACTCCACAGACACGTGTACCCTTAACGTAGTTCTCGGGGATATTCAGCGTGACACAGTGTGACAAGGCTAACCCTTTGAAATACAGGTACAACAGAAACAGGAAGAAAGAGTGAGAGAAAGCTGTGGTGAAAAAGTACAGCAGGGTTCGCCACCATCTCCTGCCGGAGCCTCGTGGAGGTTTAGGTGTTTTCGCTCAATAAACACTCACAACGCCCGGTCTGGGAATCGAAACTGCGATCCTATGACCACGAGTCCGCTGCCCTAACCACTGGGCCATTGTGCCTCCACGATACATATATATATATATATATATATATATATATATATATATATATATATATATATAACATATATAATATAGATATAATGCAAAAAACAACCTGTGACTCGGTACTAGTCTGTGGCCCAGTACTGATTCACGGCCTGATGATTGGGGACCCCTTTGGACTGATAGCCATCAACAACCATAATCATCTATTCTCTTGCTGATGCCATCAAGTACTTTTGTGATCTTCAATGGTTAACTTTTTGCTGACGTCAGTCAGTTCTTCTTCCCCAAAAAGATATTTTCAGTTTCTTCTTGATGTCAGCACTCAATTTGAAAGATCCAGCCGTTGTTTACCAACTGTTTCCTAAATGTAAATAACGAATCCCGAGTTCAAATTTTGGATAGCCACCTGTTACAGTTAATTCTCCGTTCACCACTTGCAGAGAATTGGCTATGTAACAACGAAGAAATCAGAATACAACTGGAGCGTAATGTGCTAAGTGATTCCACAGGGAAATATGGCAGATAAACAGCGAATGATATGAGAATAGTAAAACGGTTTTTAATGCGCACACGAAAAGACGTACATCAAAAAGCGGATGAGGTGCAAAACCAGAAATATGCATCTTTGGTACCAGGTGAAAGAGCTGCTGTATACGTGAATGTGCAATTGGTGTGTGTGCGTGTTTCTATGTGAAATAGTCGTAGCCGGTTTACGTATGTGTGTGGGTGCATATTCAAGTGATTCTCAATATTTTGCAGTGTACATTCAAGCGAGTCGCAATGTGGCCAGCTATGTCAACCAAAGTTCACTGAACGGAGCTGAGGAGAAAAACTGCCATTTGAAATTCATGGTATTACTGGAAATATTTCTGTATGTGCCAGTAGTTTAGTAGATACTTTGAAAGAAGTGCAGATTATGTCAAGTGCAGTGATTATAAGTAATTGTGGATGAAACAAGAACAAACTGCAAACAGACAACATGTTGAATGTGTTGAGCTGAGTAAACTCTTTCTGCGTATATCGTAACAAGACCTAGTTTGTGTAGATGAAAGGTGATGAACGACTGACAGAAAACAGCACAGAAAGCAGAGTTTGTGTTCCTGATTGAAATGCGAGGAGAATATGGCAGGCAGTGTTGACAAAATTTGTCGTGTTAGGTTGTACAGAGAGTTCGACAGCAGATGAAAACTGAGATAGTATAATATGAATTGCTGCTAGATACAATATCCGTCAGAAACGATGTCGGAAATTATGGCTTAAGGTTGGTAGAGATATGGAAACAACCATAGAAGGCACAAACGTTAGGATGCATGTGAAGTGTTGAATGTATGCAAGCTTGAAGGTTTCAACGCTGTTTAAATTTAAAATAAAAATTCAGAAAAGGTCAAATGCTCAAAGAAAAAACGAAAAACAAGAACAAATTATGTCATGTGAGTGCATTATAAGTGGTATGTAAACAAAAGGACACCATCAAAACAGTATAGGTATATGAATAGAATACCAACTGCATGAGGATCTGCAGTTTATGAAAGAAGTACAGAAGGAGAAATTCAGAAAGTTAAATATTGTTATCTTGCGAGATTTAAGAATGTGTCACTACAAGGCTGACATTGACTAGTTTGCAGGGCGAAAACTATTGCCAACAAAGTGAAATAAAAAGCCAGCTGGCGTGAGCTTTACAAATGTGGAGTATGTAAGTAAATACACAAAATAAAATACACATAAAAGGCAGAAAGAATACGCTAATATTCATGTTGGTGTGTGTGCTGAATAAAATAGTTGTGTTCCTGTAAAAACATATGTGAATGCGCGCGCAAACTAAACAAAAATGAAAATTATAACGAAAAAAAAAACGTACGCAATGTAAACGAATGAAAGAAAAAGGAAAATGAACTGTCCATTTGGACATTTGGACATAGTATGTTGCTGGCGAATTGGAAAATTTTATGGGGATGCAAAAAGTTTATGTAGAGTCCATAGAGTCCATATATAAAGGTTCTTGCATAGAAACGATGAGTAAAAGACCGATTCTGTATCTCTGGACGAGAGATGCAGATAGCGCGTTTGTGTTCAAGGTGTTTTTCATGTCGGACTTACATATTTTTGGTTTTTCATGTCGGACTTACATATTTTGTGACGTAATTCTGGAGTTGCGAGGCTGCGTTGTGGTTTGTAGTTGGCTATATATTTGTTCTCCGTTGAATAACCAGTGTAAGACGGAAACAGGGCAGCGTAGTTCTTTTCTTGTGAGGTCTCTAATTTAACTTATGAATACTACGCTCGCATTTATTTATATTTAAATGAGAAGAATGGCGATAGCAGTTTTGTATCTAATGGCGGTAGGTAGTTTCACTACATATATATATATATATATATATATATATATATATATAAAGATAGTGAATGAATGCAAGTGTCATCTGCAATAGTGTAGTTTGTAAGTTAGTAAAACGGACAAGTTTGGTTGTCAATTAAAATATCTTTTGAGCCCTCCGTTACATTTGACCTTATGGATTACACGACACTGAAAGGTGTGCACAGACATATAGGCAGGGTAGTTGATAGAGGTTCGGTTTTCATGGGTTCCGCAAATGAGATTTGAACCCAGCACAAAAAAAAAAAAAAAAAAAGGGCATGGTCTGTCACGAACTGTGCACGCAAAAAGGTCACTGAGATTCACCTTCTGGATCGCAACGTTTTTTTAAAAATCTCTCTCGGGACTTGCACACACACATACTCGTATATACACACACCTTCACACATACTCATACACATACACAGCCACACCCACATAAATGTCCCCCCCCCACACACACACACACTCATACGCAAATATACATACATACACTAACACATTCATACTCATGAAAACGCACACCCACAAACACATACATGCAAATAACCTTACCAACGCACTCGCACACTTGTCATCTCGCTCCCCACACCCAACCACATACCACACACACACCCGCGTGCTTACACACTCGCACACATGTACACACATCCACGCACACACGCGCGCTATCGCACACATACATACACCCACATGCCTTCACATCCATACGTACACAGACACGCACACACATTCATACGCACATATATATATATATATATATACGCCCACACACGTACACGCGCACACGCTCAAACTCACACGCATGGCTACACAAACACACACACGCCCCACCTCGCCACCTCTCTCTCACGCACACACACGCATGGACGCACATACATATACTTCCACACACTCCCATGTACATATATACACGCATATATATATAGAGAGAGAGACACCCACCCACACATGCACCCATAAGCACACGCACACACACACACACACATTCCCACTCCGTCATACGCACACATGCAAACACACTTACACACACACCAACACACTTTTCATCACCTTCAGCTGTCGCCACTGACCTGTTCGGACGCAAACACTAACACACACGCACATACAAACACACATATACGGACCATCTTTACACTCTCCTGTCCCAAAAAACCACCTTGTCTATATCTTTCAACTTCCGGTCACTTACTCTTTTACTTGTTTCAGTCTTTTGACTGTGGTCATGCTGGAGCAAACCTTTAGTCGAGCAAATCGACCCCAGGACTTATTCTTTGTAAGCCTAGTACGTATTCTATCGGTCGCTTTTGCCAAACCACTAAGTTACGGGGATGTAAACACACCAGCATCGGTTGTCAAGCGATGTTAGGGGGGTCAAACACAGACACACAAACACATACATTCATATATATATATATATATATATATATATATACATATAGACGACGGGCTTCTTTCAGTTTCCGTCTACCAAATCCACTCACAAGGCTATAGTAGAAGACACTTGCCCAAGGTGCCACGCAGTAGGACTAAACCCAGAACCATGTGGTTTGTAAGCAAACTACAAGAGGGGAGTTATGGAACCATTGTAGATTTCCGATATAGTGGATATATAGTTGTTAAAGAGGACAACAAACGTTGAGGCAAGACAAATATCTCAAGTCATATATGTTATTATTAATGGAAAAATCCAAAGTTTTACAGCTGTTTCTGTGATATCCCCAAGTATGGGATATTCCGTCATCACAGACAAATAGGGAAAATGTGAAGAGTATAGATTAATGACATGGTGACATAGAGGACAGGAGAAAAGAAATAAAGAAATGAAGGAAAAGAAGAAAGAAAAAGAAAAGAAAAAAATGCTCTTTTTCTTCATTGTACTCTTTCACCCCAACTTCCTCTCACTCTTTCTTCCTGTTTTTTGAGTAACACTGCAA
>NC_068992.1:54681535-54683974 GCF_001194135.2 Octopus bimaculoides
ATATATATGTATATACATATATATATACATTATTTCTAAATCTCTGAAAGAGAGATATTCAGTAACAGTGCTTTGAAGTAAAGACTATTTGCCAACATAATGTGGCTGTCCTGGGAGGGACAATTGTTACTATTTTTTAGCCTCATACATATATACACACATATATACATACATACACACACACATACATACATGTATATACATACACACACATACACATGCGTGCACACATACACACACATATACATACACATACATATATATTTACAGATATATATGCATAACCATCTAATTGAGACACACTTGATCTTCTCTCCCAGTTATTTCCCCACCTCATCTATCATTTCTGTAGAAGAATATATCCTTGAAATGTCAGAGACTTCTTTCAGTTTTTCTGAGTGTCAACCAAACAAACCTTGCTTGTTTCGTTTACCTTGACTCTGTATTGTTTTTTTAATTTCTGTACACATACATACATACATATGTACATACGTAAATACTTACATACATACGTAGACATACACACACATATATAAAGAGAAACATTATTATTACTAAATCTCTCAAAGAGAGATATTCAATAACAGCTCCTTAAAGTAAAGACTGTTTGCCAACTTAATGTGGCTGTACTGGATAGGACAAATGTTACTGTTGTTTAGCTCCAGGAAATATCGTTTCCAGCTTGTTATATGACACAATATCTGTGTCCTTATATTTTCAAATAGGAAGTTCAACACCCCCATACAAAGCAACATTGGTGGACTGATTTCTGGGTTATTGCTCTTCTTTATCAGTACAGAGTAGCTGCTTGGTTAGGTGGCACTTCTGAATTCATTTAGAAAATATAGTCTTCAAAGTGATTCACAGTCACTGATCTAATAAATAGAAACATTATTATTTCTAAATCTCGCAAAGAAAACAATTTATTTTCGAACAGGAATTCAGCAACACCACCTGGCCAAGCAGCTACTCTGTGTTGATAACGGGCAATAAGCCAGAAACTGGTCCACGGATGTTGCTTTGTGCTGGATAGGGGTGCTGGACTTCCTATTCAAAAATATATGGACACAGATATTGTGCCGTATAGCCAGCTGGAAATGATGCTTCCTGAGACTAAACAACAGTAACAATCATCCTTTCCAGGACAGCTACATTATGCTGGCAAATAGTTTTTACTTTATATATATATGCATATATATGTGGTCGTGTGTATACATATATATGTATATATACGACAGTAGCAGATGGAAAGTTGTGACATTGATTGTCTATGGGAATCAAACACCATGTCTGCTATAAACTGTGTAAATGCACTACTACAACAAAATGATCACCCAAATCTGATAAGGTACGATGACATATATCAGTGATCTGTGAAGAGAAATCAAAAGCCACACACTGCATTAAGGTATGGTATGATATATATATCTAATATAGACCAAGACAACAAAAAGTAACAACATTGGTGTACCTTTTGTGGTCAGTTCTCATAGGGAAGATAATCCCTTCTAGATTAAGCAAATTTGAAGCAGGTCATATATATATATATATATATATATATCAATATCGTATATATAGCCTGAGGATTGCATGAAGGCACCAGCCATATTAAAAAGTGGTATCTGATGTTTTCATTGCATGAAACTAATAGTAGCTTATGAAAATATTAATTGTGTTTATCAAATAATAATTATTTCTCACCAGATGGAATACTTGTTTTGTTAATCTTAGCATCACAGAACAGTACACTATACAGGTGTGAGTGGCTGGCGTTAGGAAGGGCATCCAGCTGTAGAAACTCTGCCAAATTAGATTGGAGCCTGGTGTTGCCATCCGGTTTCACCAGTCCTCAGTCAAATCGTCCAACCCATGCTAGCATGGAAAGCGGACGTTAAACGATGATGATGATGATATATATATATATATACATACATACATATATACATACATACATACATATGTATGTGTGTGTGTGTGCATGTACATGTATGTGTAACAACCATGTGTTGTTACATTTGTTTTTTAGAAGTATATTTAAAGATTAAAGATTGAAAAAATTTTTAAACATGCTTGTGTGTTGTTTCCACATTTCGTTTTTACCTAGACACACACATATATATATATATTAATAATGGACTGAGTAGGCAAAAACTCAAGAAAGCTTTGGGTTAAATCTAATAAAAAAAAATTTTTAATTACCTCTTTTATTAATCAGGTGATGCCTTACAATTGTATGAATGTTTCTATACATTCTTGTATTTCTTCAAAAGCCAGACTGAATATTTGATGAAACCCTCCTCCTCTTCCTCTCTCTGTATTGTACAATACACATCTCTCTCTCTCTATATATATATATATATATATATAAACTACCAGATGTAAACCACGCGTTATATTATCCATTATATATATAAATATATATATATATATATATATATA
>NC_068992.1:54684400-54688138 GCF_001194135.2 Octopus bimaculoides
ATATATATATATATATATATATATATATATATATACACATATATATGCAATATATATATATATATATATACATACATTTATGTATTATAATACATGAAGATGAAATGAACTGGTTTTAATTCAAACCACTACAATTGTTTTTGTGCATTGCTATCAGCTGGTAATTGTTTAGTGTTTAACCTATTATACACATTATTGCATTAATATGACTCAACAATAGCTGTATACCAGCACATCTTCAGGTAAGGAAGTTTCAGATCACATGGTACCTGATACTTGTGATGGAGCTTTGTGAAGCATACTATAGGATGATATTAAATACATATGTATATCATAAGGGATTAGCAATCCAAGCGAAGAAAGCTACTTAAGCTCTCTGCTAATACAAATACATCAAGCTAGCAAAATGTTTTCTGACTGATGTAGAACTCTAGGTAATCCTAAGGTTAGATATGAAGTTGAAGTATGTCACCAGTCAACCATGGTTGCATAACCAAGTTAATATTGTATGTTTTTGAAAAGCGGTGATCAGGTAGAAACATTAACATGCCAGGCGAAATACTTAGCAGTATTTCATGTCCTTATGCTCTGAGTTCAAATTCTGCCAAGGTCAACACACACACATTCGACGGGCTTCTTTCAGTTTCAGTCTACAAAATCGACTCACACGGCTTTGGTCGGCTCGAGGCTATAGTAGAAGACACATGCCCAAGGTGCCATGCAATGGGACTGAACCTGGAACCATGTAGCTGGGAAGCAAGCTTCTTACCAGACAGTCACACTGCGCCTATTGTCTTTGTAGACAATATTTTCTGTTTGGTCGACACTAATTTTCAAATTACTGGAGTCCATTGCTCTACTCATAGCGACGTATAACTGGCCGTGTGCAAACATCGGAGTGGGTAAAAATACACCTACACGATCTAAAGTCTGGCCCTGTGCTTTGCTTGCTGTGAATGCATGAGCGGAATCTTTAGGGTTGCAAAAAATCAAACTAAAACTTACCTCTTACTGTTCTATACGAATAATGCCTGGATGCTCTGATGCCATGGGTTATTTTGATTGACAAAACTGAGATGTAAACAACAGCCGCTTCGATTAGCCGTTTCGAATCCTGCTCGGGACCGACACACTTCAATAACCACTAAATATATCCCGACACACACTTTTCCTATTTTATTTTTGCTATTAACCGTCCTCACGACTCCCTTCGTATCTACGATTGGGCCATGAACTATATGATGAAAATCCAGTTATTTGTGGTCAGTGATTTTTTTAAATAAAAATGCGAAGGTGGTTTATCAATTCAAAAATCGATATCCATGAAATAATAATATTTGCTGATTTTTTACAAAGACGATCGTCTTTGTAATCCTGAAAAATATTGTAACCATTGGTCAAGCCGTGAAGAGGGAACAGAGAAAGAGACGGACAGACAAACATAACGCCCTGTTAGCAAATTGGTCGTCTTTACTCCTTACAGCCATTTCACTTAATACTCGATAATTTAATTGTAAACTTGCACATTAAATTTGCATTTAATTTCTCAGATGAAATTATACTCATGTTACGTAACGGCAAATTTAATGTACAAATTCGTAATTAAACTATTGAGTATTAATTGAAATTGCTGTAAGGAGTAAAGATGACCAATTTGTTAATAATAAATAATTAACTTCCTACTCACCGTTTTCTTTTCTTCTTTCAACTGGATATAAACTATATGCTCAATATATACCTATTGTTTTAAGGGAATTTCATTTCCCAGCAATGACCAGTATTTCCTTGGATGTAACCATCTATTCACGAGGTTATTGTTGTTGGTTGTTGTTGGCACTCCGTCGCTTACGACGTCGAGGGTTCCAGTTGATCCGATCAACGGAACAGCCTGCTCGTGAAATTAACATGCAAGTGGCTGAGCACTCCACAGACACGTGTACCCTTAACGTAGTTCTCGGGGATATTCAGCGTGACACAGTGTGACAAGGCTGACCCTTTGAATTACAGACACAACAGAAACAGGAAGTAAGAGTGAGAGAAAGTTGTGGTGGAAGAGTACAGCAGGGTTCGCCACCATCCCCTGCCGGAGCCTCGTGGAGGTTTAGGAGTTTTTGCTCAATAAACACTCACAACGCCCGGTCTGGGAATCGAAACCGCGATCCTACAACTGCCAGTCCGCTGCCCGGCCATGCTGGAGCACCGTCTTGAAGGACAACACTAGTTGTCAAGCGATGATAGAGGACAAACAGACACAAAGTGATACACAGATACATGTATGTATATATATATACAATGGCCTTCTTTCAGTTTCTTCCTACCAAATCCATCCACAAGGACTTGGTCAGCCAGAGGCTATAGAAGACACTCACTTGCCCAAGGGCCCATGCAGTGGGACTGAACTCATAACCATGTGGTAGGGAAGCAAGCTTCCTACCACACAGCCACGCCTATATATAGACATGACAGAAGTAAATAGACACCCTTATACTCATTAAAATTTATTTAAATCTGAAATTAGACATTTTAATTGTTTATTAATTGTTATAATGTGACTATTTAATACTTTGCATTTTTCAATGCAAAGACCCTATTAGTCCTGCTACTGACCAGATGACGAATATTCTCTTGAGGAATTTCTTGCCAAGTTTCATGCGGCAATCTCAAAAGATTTGGTTTTGAAGATGCTTTCTTGTTCTTTTTATGAAGTGTCCTATCCATTATGTTCCAGAGGTGTTCAATAGGGTTCATATCTGGTGACTGGCTTGGCCATGGAAGCTTTTCAATGCAATTCTTATCCAACAAATCTTGGGTCATTTTAGTCGTGTGACAAGGTGCCTTATCTTCCATAGTCTTCTTTAATCACATCACCACTGAGGAAGATTGGAAGGAGTCCTTTCTGCAATATAGACACATATTTATCCGAGTTTATGTTTCCCTCACACTCCACCAGCTCTGATCTATCATTGCTCCCCAGACCATCACAGAATAGTTGCCAAGTTTCATTGTTGGCTGGAATCTTTTCACATCAAATTCTTGATCACAGCATCTCCAGACCCACACTCGACCACTGTCAAGAAATACAACAAATCTGGACTCAGAGAATATGACAGTGTCCCAAAATGCTAGTGGCCTTGCCGCCATTTCACTGACCCAATTTTTCCTCCACTTTATATTAGCTGGTTGAAGTTGTGTCTTCCTTCTTGCTGCTTTGTCATAGTAGCCAAGTTTGTGGAGACACCTGACAAAAACAAACCAATAGAATAAGTTACCTGATTAAGAAAAAAAAACCCAAAAAAGGTGCTGTAGTCGATTTCTGCGACTTAACAGTTCAAGGTGGTGCCCTAGCAAGGCCACAATCTAATTACTGAAACAAATAAATGATAAAATAGGTATGTATGTCCATAGTGAATATACATATATATATATATATTCTTCCTCACATTTGGATTTTATGTATGCTCTCTCCCACTTGGATTTAATATGTTGCCACATTTATAATATGTCTTTTTTCTGCATTTTCGTGCAGCTGAAGATTGCTCTTCATATTGCATTTAAGGTAATGCTCACATTACTTAAATAAATTGAAGTAGCATGAAACGTGCGTACTGCAATCACTTTTGAAATCTGTGTTGCTTATTGTTTGATTTTAATCACCCATCCTTTTGGGATGCGATATTCGGGTGCCTTCGCATAAGTACCATATTCAAGCCTTGAATCTATATATATATATATATATAT
>NC_068992.1:54688362-54690214 GCF_001194135.2 Octopus bimaculoides
ATATATGTATATATGTGTGTGTGTTTGTGTGCCTGTGTTTGTCCCCTAGCATTGCTTGACAAACGATGCTGGTGTGTTTATGTCCCCGTCACTTAGCGGTTCGGCAAAATAGACCGATTGAATAAGTATTAGGCTTACAAAGAATAAGTCCCGGGGTCGATTTTCTCGAGTAAAGGCGGCGGTGCTCCAGCATGGCCGCAGTCAAAAATGACTGAAACAAGTACAAGAGTATATATAGACATGTGTATGTATGTATGTAAATACATACATATGTACTCAAACACACACACATTATATATATATATATATGTGTGTGTGTGTGTGTGTGTGTCATATATATATATAATATATATATGTACATATATCTAGATATGTGTGTGCGTGTAATAAATTATTCATCTCAGTAAAAAGAAAAAACAAAAAAATTTGTTTTAGCAGCGAGGCCGTCACTGTGACGTATAGAGCCATGTGACTGTGACGTAAGCAATGTAAGCTGCTCGTAAGCCGAGCGCCAAGCCAAGATGGCAGCGGGCCCCACTGTTCCTAATAACAATAACAATAATAATGCTTCTACAAACAATAATACTTGGGCACTTTTGCCCAGCATACTGGTTGTCGACATTCTTTCGTACCTTTCGCTCGAAGACAGGATCCGTGCCAGTACGGTATGTAAGCGTTGGCGATGCTGTCTTTTCCACCCGTCGCTCTGGCCGCGTCTCGTGCTCGAGCTCACTCCCGCCGTCCGTCGCCAGAGGTCCAAGTTCCTGGCGGCTCGCTGTGGCAGGTTCGTACGCCAAATAGAAATCGTCTTTAATTCTCACAATATCAGTCAAGTGAAGGACTGTTTGAAGCTGCTGAACGTCGTGGCCACCAACAAGAACACGCAATGCTTCACGCTTCGTCCGTCTGGTTGTCAGATAGAATGGCCGTCTGTCGCCAACATCGCCAACACATCAAGCAACAACACCACCACCACCACTACCAACAACAACAACACAGCCAACACCACCACCAACACTAACACCACCAGTTCTAACAACAACAACACCACCACCACCACCACCACCTCCGATGACAATGACGACGTTGTTGTCGACGATGACGATGTTGTTGATGATGATGATGATAACGATGCTGATGCTACTTCAGATTCGACGACAGAAACTTCAACTCCAACAACAACAACAACAGCAGCAACAACAACAACATCACCACCACCGCCACCACCATCAACAACTACTACTACTACTACCACCACTACTAGTAGTCCTACTACACCAGCTACTACAAATACGACATGTAACAACAACAACAGCTGCAGCAGCAACAACAACAACCATCATCACCATCACCGACACCACCACCATCACCACCAACATCAACAACAACACCACAATAATAACAACAACAGCAGCAGTAGCAATAATACTAATAATAATAACAACTTTGGTAAGACTACTGCTGTTGGTGCAGATGGTTCGCAAACAAGTAGTGACAACGGCAACAACAGCAGCGACGAAGGATCGGATAACCGTGTGTCCAGTCCTACACATCATTCCTCCGAAGCTCCCATACACACAATCGATCAGTAAGTATTGATTTTGATTTTTTTTTTATTCCCACCTATCCCCTCCTCCCCACCCCACCATCAACTTCCTATTGTTGGTTACTATTAACCATCAAAACAAATCAGGAAACCTCTAACCTGGTCAGTCAGCTTGCTAGAAACAGCAGCCAAGCTGTTTTCATACAGGAAAAATAAAAAAAGAAATGGTAAACAAAAAACAAAAAAAAATGCGATTCTGGAAAAAAAAAGACAGAAAAAAATAAACAAAAAGTCCCCTCCCCCCTC
>NC_068992.1:54692510-54698280 GCF_001194135.2 Octopus bimaculoides
ATATATATATATATATATATATATATATATATATATATATATATACACATCGCTAAATGTACTCCTACACCAATGTAAATGTTTGTCCTGTCTGTCTGACTGTCTGTACATTCTTTACTGCCAAAGAATACAACTATTCCTGCTTTTGCTACCAGATTTTTATCTGATTGTGGGGGTGGCAAAATTGTCTTGGAGGAGGCGGCAGCGGTGGTAGTAGTGTGGACTTGTAAAGCTGAACGAATGATGATGATGTTTGGAAATTATTGCTGCTGTTTCGCACTTTCTTTTGGAAAGAAAGAAACGTTTCCGACTGTCGACGTTTCAAAAAAATGAATTTGGTTGTAGGCCTGGCTTCTAGTCCCTCTCCATTTAAATCTTTGCTTTACACATTGCCAGTAATTTTCGTTTTATTTTTTACATTGACAACATTTTAAGTAGAGAAGTAGTGTGGAAATCATTATCGTTTAGTGCGTCGGAGAAATAGCAGTATTTCTTCCGGTTCGTCACGTTCCGAGTTCAAAAGCCGCCGAGGTTGACTTTGCTTTTTTGCTTCCTGGGGTTGATGTTATGGACTCCGACGCCCCTCCACCCCCACTTCTAAAATTGCTGGTCTTGTGCCAAAATTTGAAATCATTATTATCAGTTGAGCGAAGGCTCGTGCCCTTGATAGTCAAAGTAACCCTGGAGTTGTGGGGGCTCCTTGAGGGGTCCTAGTTGGAGGTATCAAGAAGACTGCCTCATTCGTACTTTGTTTACTATATGTACTTTTCTCTCATTTCACCGTCCCCACTCCCATCTTTAATGTAATCCCTCCCACACAAATTGCTAACTGTCCTTGTAAAGCCTCTTTGGCAAAATAAAATAAAATAAATTATTTTTATTATTATTATATTACTGAGGTCAGTTTGACTCTTAAACATTGTTCTGGGGGTCGTTACGTTTAAGTACCAGTCTTAAGTTGTGTGGTCGAAAGGGTAATTATCAAATGTTATCTCTTTCAAAATATGTGACCTTGTGCCTATGTGAGCGGGGAAAATGCTAAAACAAAGAACGGAAAAAAGACTCCAAAACATCCACCGAATAGAAGAATGATAAGGATATGCTTTTTCACCGAGTAGGGTCGGAGATTTGATTTCGATATCTAATTCAAACTACTTCCACTGACATTGCTGCTAACGTAATTTGTCAGAGGCATAACGAAAGAATTCCTCGAACCATAATTATGTCCGCTTCTTCACAAGTCTGGGACGTTATGCCCTCTACAGAAATTAAAAAATGGTATATATATATATATATATATGTAAAATATTGTATTTATTGTTGTTCCTAAGATGGTCGAAGAAATGTCAGAACGTCAGTCTGGCGACTTGCTTTGCAGTATTTAATTTCTTCCCTTTCCATTTTGACTTCCAAGTTGCCCCCTCTCTGTCCGACTGGCTTTCATTCTTCTCTCGATTCCAGCAACTAACCTCGCCCCTCCCTGTTTCTGCCAGGATCACCACTTTCCGGGACGGGGGGGTCTCGGACCATGGTTATTATTTAATAAAAGAAATTATTATTATTATTATTATTATTATTGCACTTGCTTTCATTATCACTTTTATTATTATCATCACTCATTTTATTTTCCGTCCATTATCTTCATCGTTGTCGTTGTCGTGGTAAAGAATTTGTTTTTTGGTTTCTTTTTCGCGTTTCCGGTGGCCGTTACTTTGTATCACTCGCGAGTTCCTCTGTAAACATCGTTTGATTTCTATGTCAACAACTCACTAAAGATTGATTTATTAAGGTGTTGACTTCGATATTGAAGCTTTCAAAAAAACAAACAAAAATCAAAACAAAAACAAAATCGGCTTATGAGGTGCTTGTGGTGTTGCTGGTGGCGATGGTGTATACACATTGTGTTGGTTGAAGTAAAAAAAATCTGATTTTTACTGTTATTGCGTCTTATAAATCTTTATAAATAATTTGTTGAGATAAGACATAAAAATAAACAAACTGGAAAGCACACACACACACACACTTAAAAAAGTGTGCAAGTTGTTAATGTGGGTAGATATATGTTTATATATATATATATATATGTGTGTGTGTGTATTTATATGAGAGAAATTGAGAAGTGAATTCTCAAGACGCAAATCAAAATATATCCCAATGCAAAATGTTGGATGTAAATGGTGCTATTACCATTTTGTAAAGTTCCAAAAATATGTAAATGACGTACACACTGAGAAAATATATTAAGAAACGAATACCGAAACCGATTATATCTAATATATCATTGAATATGTCAGGAATATAGATCGGTTAGTTTGTTGGGATTTTTTTTTGTTTTTCATATTTAACCCTAATTAACCGTTTTAGACGAGTCTTTTAAAGCTTATGATTCCCATCATACTATACACTCCACCCACATAATGTGTTGGCAGAGAATCCATGCCTCACTCTCTTTAAGGTCATTGGTCAACCTGCTAGAAATGGCAGCCAAATGTCTCTTGAATGACGTCTTAAAAAAACAAAACAAATCTGAACATATTGAATAATGCAGTCCTAGATAGACAATGTAAAAGCAAAATTAAAACGATAAGGATGGTGGTAATTAGAATCATCATTGGCTTGTTTGGTCAGGGCTGACGTGTATTATTTTTTTTGGGGTGGAAGGAAAAAGATGCAGGGTCAAGATTCCTCTAAAATTGCCTCATGTCTGTAGCAGACATACATTTGCCATGTATCTTATTAAATTTCGACCGATAGTGGTGCCTTCAAAATGACCTACTGCCCTACCCACTCGTCTGACGCCTATATCTAATTTTTTGAAAATCAAATTTCTAACCAGTAATGACCTCTTGTAATTCTAATATAATTCTCTAGCTTTCTCTAAGAATGTATCCAACCTCCCACCTCTATTTTCATTTTAGTTACACTTTGTATTATGTCTGTGTCATCATTATATCAGCTGTTTTTCTATGCAAGCGTGGGTTGTACCGGTCTGCACTGCAGCATATAGCCATTCATCTTAATCTTACGTTCTCTCATCTTGTGCGTCAAATACAGTAGATGTACATCTTCATTGTCTTCCAATTTCTTTTCATCGTGGATGTCATTTCAGTAGTTTTTTTTTTGTGACATTTTAATCCCGCAAGCCTCAGCTATAAATTCTATTTTAAATTCTATATTTTTCAGCATGACAATCATCTCATCATTGTTGTTGCTTAACAGCTTTTAATCACACTCATCCGTCACTCTAATCTTTTTATCTATTTTCTGTTTGTCTATTTATCTGTCTAACTACCTGTCTGTCTGTCTGTCTAGCTGTCTATTTATCTGTTTGTCTGTCTATTATTTTTCCCTCTCTGTCTATGTACTATCTGTATGTCTAAATGACAATGTGTCTATCTATCTGTCTGTCTGTCTATTTCTATGTATATATTTTGTATAATATATATATATATCATTATATATTTATATTATATATATTGCATATATATATGCATATTTTGTATATATATATATATATATATATATATATTGTACTACACTCTCTGAGCGGTTGGTGTTAGGGAGGGCATCCAGCTGTAGAAACTCTGCCAAATCACATTGGAGCCTGGTGTAGCAATCTGGTTTCACCAGTCCTCAGTCAAATCGTCCAACCCATGCAAGCATGGAAAGCGGACATTAAACGACGATGATGATGATGATGATGATGATGATGATTGTATGAAAAAGGTGGCATCAAAAATTCTTGGGCTATTTATGTTTAGTAAAAAATAACTTATTTACTGAAGTTTTAATGTCATCTTCGAAATAGTCACGTTGTGCAGCAATACATTGGTCTTAATGTATTCTGAATTCAGCTTGGAAGTTGTTGTCCGTAAGCAAGCCAAGAACCTCCTGCAATTCACACTTAATCTTGACAACAGTGTTAAAACGGTGACCTTTGAACTGCATTTTCATCTTGTGGATGAGATGGAAAAGTCTGCAGGTGCTAAATCCAGTGAATGGGGCTGGTGCGGAAGAGGTACCGTGTTGTTTTTGGTGAGAAACTCACAAGTGAGGAGAGGTTGGTATCAAGGAGCATTGTTGTCAGAATCTGATTTTTTTATGCTTCACAGATCCGGTCACTTTTGCTGAATGTCCTGCCGCTAACACTTCAAAATGTTGTGGTAGAACTCTTGATTGATGGTCTGGCCCTGGGGGGACAGACTCTTGATGCACAATACTGTGGATGTTAAAATAAATGATGAGCACGCTCTTGGTTGAGCTGCAGCTCTGTCGTGCCTTCTTTGATTGTGGAGATGAAGGGCTCTTCCATTGTGATGACTGATGCTTCATCTCAGGGTCCTACCTGTAGGGCCAACTCTCGGCATGAAGGATGTGCCAGCAGTGGCATGTTGACGGAGATCGTGACATACTTCGATTCAATGTTCTTTCTACTCAATGGTCATCAAGCAGGGGACAAACTTGCTGAAGACATGTTCAATTCAGATGTTAGGATTGCCTGCACACACCCATATGACAGACCGACAGCATCAGCAATGTCGTTGATTGTTCTCTGATGTTCCTCATGCACAAATTGATAAATTTTCTCCACATTTCCAGGGGTGACACTCGTGACAGGTCTTCCCCAGATTGCTCATCATCTTACAGGAACATTCTTCCACTTTTGAATTGCCTGTGCCACTCGAAACATTGCATACAACCTCATTGCCATAAGCTTGCCAAAGCATGCTCACTGTCTCTGTAACAGATTTCCCTAAGTTCAATGCAAAATTTCACATTGGCTCTTTGTTCCAACTTCCTGTCCATCACAAAATCACACACTACAGCATACACATGGTCACGAAAACACAAATTTCACAACTTGCGAAGTAAACACAGCAATGTCACTTGTCATACTACCCTATGGAGGTCAATGCTAGCTCTCATGTAGTACACAACGGTGTGCTGCCATCTGTTGGCGTGTGTGAAGACGTGTGTGGTTGGGTGTTGTACTCACAGTTGTAAGATTGTGGTTTCCGTACCCAGACTTGCAGTGCATTGCGTTCTTGAGCAAATCTCTTCATTTCATGTTGCTCCACTCGGCTCATCTGTAAATGGGTAACTTGGCAAATGGACTGGCTTTCTGTTCAGGACAAATGTTGGCCTGCTTGCCCAGCTGGTAGCATGGCATCATTTGACAGCTTAAACAGTGTTAGGAAGCGCATTGAGACTAGCTGTGCGAGCTGGCAGAAATGTTAGCACGCCAGGCGAAATGCTTAGCAATATTTCATCTGTCTTTACATGAGTTCAATTTCTGCTGAGATCAGCTTTGCCTTCCATCCTTTCAGGGTCAATAAATTAAGTACCAGTTGTGTACTGGAGTTGATCTAATTGACTGACCCCCCCTCCCCCCAAATTTTGGGCCTTGTCCCTAGAGTAGAAAAATATAAGAACGTGATAATCTGTTTGAGATTGTGATTCAGTGATATATAGGGCTTTCCTATAAGTAGGTTATCTCCCTTGGCTAGGCGGCGCTCCATGTAGATAATTAAACTTCCGGAGGCTACCCACGCCATTGTTATTGTTTTACGTCTTATCATGGATATAAAGCAGCTTGATGATTCAGCTATCGAAGTACTTACTGTGCCTGAGTTAAAGAAATATTTAAGATTATATGGACAGTATGTTACTGGAAGAAAGGCAGACTTGACTGAAAGGTTGAAAGGAATAAAAATTCTGTCGATGAAGAATGTCAACAAAGTAAATTCATCGGACGATAAGTCTGAAGTAT
>NC_068992.1:54698363-54707792 GCF_001194135.2 Octopus bimaculoides
ACGATACTTCAGACAGGAATAAGCAGAAGCTTATATCTCCTCTCGGTGAAGTATTGCCTGATCTAAAGATCTTTGTAAGTTGCCGAATTTCACAGATAATGACATAATTACCTCGTGCTACGGATGAAAGCAAAGCAACAGTTAAGGAGTGGCATATTTTACCACGACAGACACGTACACAGCATCGAATACCACGATGTGAGTGAAAGCTGCTCTCACTGTATTGTCCGGCGTCTGGTAATCCCTTCGATACCGACATCAAACCAAAAAAAGAATCCTGACCACAGAGTGTGGGTAATTATGTCAAATGTTACTGGCAATGTGCATTCAGCTGATTGCAACTGTTAAAGCAAGTCACTGAGCATGCGTACATGTCATATGGGAGAGTTCCAATCAGGGGTGGATAACACCTTATAGGAAAGCCTTATAGTTATGTGTGTGTTTATATATATACATATATATATACA
Organism: Octopus bimaculoides; assembly: GCF_001194135.2. Taxonomy (NCBI): domain Eukaryota; kingdom Metazoa; phylum Mollusca; class Cephalopoda; order Octopoda; family Octopodidae; genus Octopus; species Octopus bimaculoides. The sequence continues at coordinate 54,698,831 of NC_068992.1, forward strand.
TACACCTGCTCACACACACGAATGCATGTCTCCTTGTTTTGATTTCATGTGATAGTTTTAAGTGAATCTCGCTGTTATCCAAGCTGTGACCTTCATTTCCAATGTTCCAAGACAGGTCTGGTTGTGGGGAAATGTTAGCTTACTTGGAGACAAGTAAGAGCTGGTGACAAGAAGGGCATTTAGGTATAGAAAATTTGCCTTAACAACGAGTCCTTTCTGACCATGCAAGCAAGGAAAAGTGCACGTTAAATGATGGTGATATGTATGTGTGTATGTATATATGTATTCATATTTATATATGTATATGTGTGTATATTTGTGTGTTAAAACAAATGGTATCCAAAAGTGTATATTTAGGTAAGCACAGTGAATGTCGGAGGACATTCCAACCAAGTTGTATTAATTTCTGCCAGGTCTGTGGGGAAACTCGAGGTCTAGCATTGTCCTGAAGGAAGATGACACCCTTTTGATTGCCATTTCTGTACGTTTATCATTAATTGCCTCCTTTAGTTGGTCTCACTGGGAGCAGTAATTTCCTAAATTTAACATCTGATTTTGCAGAAGAATCTGGTAATATACAATGCTCTTCCAATTCCACCAGATACAGAGCATCACCTTCTTTGGACACTGGCCAGCTTTAGGAGTGATTAAATGCAGTTCAGTTTATTTTTCTAGGACCTTTTTTCTCACCACATTGTTGTAAACAACCCATTTTCATATCACCTGTGATTTTCTTTGTTTTCAAAAATGGGTTGTTTTTATTGCATTTGAGCAGGGAATCGCTGATGGAAATGTGGTTCATTAAATTTTTTTCCTTTAAATAATGAAGCATCCAAAACATTATAGCGATTCACATATCCAAATATTTTTTATTGCCTTATAACATTCATATGAGATATCTGGAGCACCTCTGTCATGTCTCATGCCATGTGACATAGATTATTTTTGATTAGTGTTTTGATTTGGTCATCAAGAACAATTGTAGGCCTGCCAGAATGTTCATAGTCTTCCAGATCAAAATGTTCGCTCCTAAACCTAGCAAACTACTCACTAACAGTCCTGTCAGTTATGGCACCATCTTCATAAACTTCCCATAGCTTAATGGTACAGAGTGCTCAGCCAGAATTTGAGGGGTACAGGGTTCAATTTTTTTGTATGAGCCTCCTGGCAACTTTTTAATTGGTGCAAGTATAGTTGTGTGATAAGAAGTTTGCTCTCCAACCTCATGGTTCTGGGTTCAGTCCCACTGTGTTGCACCTATAGTGTGCAACATACTATAGTGTCATCTATTATAGCCTTGGGCCCCATTAGCGTAAGCGTAACTAGAGTATGTGTCGTTTGAGGTGGCCCTTCCTTTTGCCACCCTGATATCCCACAAAAAACCACAGCTGCTGTAGTTGAAGGTGAACAGAACTGCATACTTCATCAGCTTTTCCCTGATACCACTTACTTTGCTCCCTCACCAAAACTATTTCATTTCACATCCATCTTTTATTCTTAATATTGTCCTCTCCACCCACATTTTGCATTGATCCCCCTCTCCCACATGTTATCTCTTCTTCTCTACTACCAAACATCTCACTCTCCTCAGGCACTACACTTGCCACCTTTCTCATGGTCTTGCAGGATGCCCAACCATGCATCATCTCTGTTTCTTACTTACTTTCATTTTCCTTCAGCCTTCCCCTCTCTTCTGTATTATTATCGCTTTCCTGCTGCTCTACATCCCTTTCTGCATAACCAGTCATCTATTCTCCCCTACCAATCGCTAGTTCATATGTATCCTTCATTACCCCCCCCCCTCTTATTCACCATTCACTACGCCTACCCCTCAACCCAACCTAATCTATTCAATTACCACCTTCACTACCTTTCTTCCAATGTATATTTATTATGCCTCAATACTTGTTCCTCATTCATTATATTCATCCCCTCATTCAATCCCCCATCTCTGTTCATCTATCCCCACCCACTTCTACTCATCTCCTGCCTCATTACCTCTATTTTTATCTCTTTTCCAGCTCCACCCTGGCTACTCCCACCCTCTCTTCCACAATGTGAGTAGCCATGAAATGTCCTTGACTGTCTGTGATACTTTTATGTTATTAGTGTAGTTGGTAAGAGCAGCTAACTGCATCACTGAGAGCCACCAAGAATAGTAGTGATCCCTGTACAGTTTCCTGAGGGATTCTGCTTACAATTGATGCTTCCTCAGTAGGAGCACTAGTAGGCTGTAACTGTTTGATTCTTACTTTTTTAAACAATCATGTAACCACTCTCCTAGTTTCCTAACTGTACCAAGGTCATGCAGCTTGTGACATATCATTCTGTCATCAACCTTGTCGGCCACTTTGGCAAAATCGAGATATATCACATCGACATTTTAGTGGTTGAGCTGTTGTTTCAGTACCCAGTCATAATTACATAGTAGCAGCTTCTTCCTGGACAGAAGCCATATTACATGTTAGTGAGCAAGCCATTTTCTTCTAAGAATATAATCAGCCTTCTTTTGATAAGACATTCAATGACTTTGCAAATATGTGAAGTCAGAAAGATGGGACTATGAATTTCAGCATCTGCTCTACTTCCCCTTTATGGCTAGGACATATTATACCTTTCAACTTTATGGGATATTTAGTACCTGTAAAGAACTCCTGGAAAAATATCTGCAGTAGTTTTGTGAGAGCTTTCTTGCATGGGGAAAACCATTAGGGCCTGGCTGTGTGGTAAGAAGCTTGCTTCACAACTGAATGGCTCTAGGTTCAGTCCCTTACATGGCACCTTGGTCAAGTGTCTTCTACTATATTCTAGGGCTGACCCAAGCCTTGTGAGTGGTTTCGGGAGACTGAAACTCAAATTTAGTATTGTGATTTGAGGTGTTAGGTAGATGACACAATGTACATATCACCACATCAAGTTGTTTTATATTTACTATGAATATAAGAAACCTGTTCCCGGCCGATGCACAGGTTTCTTTTGAAAAGACATTCGAGCAAGTTCGTTGCCAGTACCGCTGGACTGACTCCTGTGCAGGTGGCACGTAAAATGCACCATTTCGAGCGTGGCCGTTGCCAGTACCTCCTGACTGGCCTTCATGCCGGTGGCACGTAAAAGCACCCACTACACTCTCGAAGTGGTTGGCGTTAGGAAGGGCATCCAGCTGTAGAAACTCTGCCAAATCAGATTGGAGCCTGGTGTAGCCATCTGGTTTCACCAGTCCTCAGTCAAATTGTCCAACCCATGCCAGCATGGAAAGTGGACGTTAAACAATGATGATGATGATGATATGAATGTCATAGACTGAATTTGAGTGTGACAACAGAGTATGACCTCTTCATGGATGTACAAGGCAGCTTCACCATAACTTGTTTCTTTCCTGTCTATATGAAACACAGTTTTCTTTGTTACGCATGTCTCTGCACCATTTATGTCTGCAGATGGATGTGCTTCAGTAAGTGCTATCCTTATCGCTTACTTGCATGCAGAAAGATCTTTTCAAGTATGAGAAGAATAGGAGTGTAGATAAGTGGAGGTTGGAAGAGTTTAGGGAGAAGTGAGAGATGGGTAATGGGTGACAGGAGGGGGTTACATAGCAGCTGTAAATATTGGGTAGGGTTGAAGAAGGAATATAATTAGTGGCGTATGAGAGGTGGCAGATTACCAATGATGCAAGGGTCGAGAGAGGTTGGGGAGAGCAGGAGATGACTGACAGTGCAAAAAAAAGAAAAAAAAAGAGAGCAGCAGAATAGTAATGATGATAAAGTAGATAGGGGAATGATGAGAGATGACATTTATGTTCTTATATGTGTACTTACACACACACATGTGGAGGCGCAATGGCCCAGTGGTTAGGGCAGCGGACTTGTGGTCATAGGATCGCGGTTTCGATTCTCAGACCGGGCGTTGTGAGTGTTTATTGAGCGAAAACACCTAAAGCTCCACGAGGCTCCGGCAGGAGATGGTGGCGAACCCTGCTGTACTCTTTCACCACAACTTTCTCTCACTCTTACTTCCTGTTTCTGTTGTGCCTGTATTTCAAAGGGCCAGCCTTGTCACACTGTGTCACGCTGAATATCCATGAGAACTACGTTAAGGGTAAACGTGTCTGTGGAGTGCTCAGCCACTTGCACGTTAATTTCACGAGCAGGCTGTTCCGTTGATCAGATCAACTGGAACCCTCGTCGTCGTAACCGACGGAGTGCCAACAACAGCACACACACACATGCATATCTTGTTTGTTCATCAGAGGTGATGAGGATCATCTAGTCATCTTTAAGGATGTCTGATGATTTGCATGATGACTTTATTTAAAGTGAGGGAGAGTTGTGCATTGTCAGCCTCCTTCTCTTGACTGTGACCACCTTCAGTCCAGTGGCAAGGCCAAGTCAAAATTACTGGGGATGGAGTCTGATGCAGTGGATGACCAAGACGTCTGGCTTGCCTCAGCTTCCTCTCTGCATACCATAATGCATTGCTGCAGCAGCCTTCTCCAACTATGGTGGTTTCTTTTGCAGAGTCCTCTGAACTCAGTCTTCATATGCATAGATAGGCAAGCCCTAAAATGCTAATGTGTTAACTGACCTTTAGCTGGGACCCTGACAGATGCTACTACTCTGTATCAGTAGACCTGACAACAATAGTTGTAAGCCCTTGATCATCAGAATGTTGGAGTTCTGATCGGCAAATAGTCTTGAGCTCTTTTGCTTTGGTTTAAGGAACTATGGTATTTACACACACACACACTGTCAATGCAATGAGTAATTTAAAAGACAACACAGGAGGAACTGGATTTAACAAATGAAGTAGTAGCTTAACGCTTTAATGGAAAAATAAAGCATCTTAATGTTCCAGATGTTTGTCATTCATCAGAAGAGATAGAGAGAGAGTGAGAGAGAGAACTAGTCAGAGATAGATAGACTGGTATGGCAAAAAGAGAATACTGGTAAAAAGCTAGAAATGTGAGAGAGAGTAGTCGTCAAACAGAAAAGGACTAAAAGTGAAAGTGAAACTGCTGAATAATAAATAAGCTGATGTTTGGAAAATAAATTTACATGAAATGCTGATGGAACATTTTAAAATAAATCACTTGGAACGAAGAAGCTTGTATCACAGGACTAGGGGTAGTCCCTGGTAGGTTGGTATAAAAAAGGTTAATAAGGTGCACATGAAACTGTAATTCATTACTCATTTTGATACCCAACTCATGTAGTGATTGTGACAATTCCACTGCAGTCTTTTCCGGCCATGTATGTCCAACTGGTTGCGATATTTTAAATGGTTTATGAGGAAGGTGCATGACTTAGTGGTCAGAGTATTTGGCTCACAATAAGGTCATGGGTTTGATTCCCAGAAGTGCATTGTGTCCTTGGGCAGGACACTTCATTTTACATTGCTCCAGTTCACTGAGCTGTCAAAAATGAGTTGTACCTGTAATTCAAAGGGCCAGCCTTGTCACACTTGGTGGATCATGCTGAATCTCCCTGAGAACTACAATAAGGGTATGTGTGTTTGTAGAGCGCTCAGCCACTTGCACATTAATTTCACAAGCAGGCTGTTCCATTGATCGGATTGACTGGAACTCTCATTGTTGTAATCGACAGAGTGCCAATATCTATATCTATCTTGTGAAGAAGTGCCTGGAAGTTAAGTAGCATTAAATTGCATAATATTTTCTTTGTCCTCTTGTAGATAGCACTAATGTTTTTCTGCTTTTTCTCTTCTTCTTTTGCATCATTGCAGTTCTTGATATTCTTGTAGTTAACATAGCTGGTGACAATAGCTGTTTGTATAGCTATTGTCTGAGAGATCTATTACTTACAGTAATGGCTTGAGTACTGATTCCTTTAGATCAGTGGTTCTCATGAATTTTTTGCCTATGGCCCCTTAGATTCCTATTTTACCCACATGGACCCTCAGCCATTTGATGCTTAAAAAATTCTGTTATATTTATATAAATTAGATATCATTAGGGATTCTATAAAAAATAGCTAAAATATTTTATATATTGTAGAAGTATATGCAATTTAATGCACATATAGGTGTAGGTGTGGTTGTGTGGTAAGAAGCTTGCTTCCCAACCACATGGTTCCAGGTTCAGTCCCACTGTGGCACCTTGGGCTAATGTCTTCTACTATAGCCTTGGGCCAACCAAAGCCTTGTGAGTGGATTTGGTAGACAGAAGCTGAAAGCATTCCATTGCATATATATATGTGTGTTTATGTGTGTGTCGGTGTTTGTCCCCGCAACATCACTTGACAACCAATGTTGGTGTGTTTATGTTCCTGTAACTTAGTAGTTCAGCCAAAGAGACTGATAGAATGAGTACTAGGCTTACAAAGAATAAGTCCTGGGGTTGATTTCTTTGCCTAATACCCTTTAAGGTGGTGCTCCAGCATGGCTACAGTCAAATAACTGAAACACGTAAAAGAATAAACGAATAGGGCGGCGAGCTGGCAGAATCATTAGCACGCTGGGCAAAATGCTTAGCAGTATTTCATCTGCCGTTATGTTCTGAGTTCAAATTCTGCTGAGGTCAACTTTGCCTTTCATCTTTTTGGAGTCAATTAAATAAGTACCAGTTACACACTGGGGTCGATGTAATTGACTTAATCCTTTTGTCTGTCCTTGTTTGTCCCCTCTATGTTTAGCCCCCTGTGGGCAATAAAGAAATAAATATCTGACATGGACCCCTAAGGGTCATATTGGCCCCAGTTGAGAACCACTGCCTCAGATAATTCAAAATTAACTTTATCCTTTGAAAAAGCATTATACCGTGTCTCTCTTAGTTTTCCAACTCTGCTAAGATGATGTAGTTTGTGATACGTCATTCCATGATCAGCTTTCTTCAAGGTCTTCACATAATGAAGTTATACCATGGTGACATATGACTAATTGAACATTTTAATACTGTATGAACTGTGTGAATCAGCTTTCTATCCGAATGGAAAATGGATTGAATGTCAGTGAGTCACTTTCCTCATCGCATGTAAATCAATTTCCCCCTCCGATAATTCATTCCATGTATTTTGTGATGTAGGAGGAATATAACTTTTAGCATCTGCTCTCCTTCCCCCTTTATGGATAGGATATGTTACGCCTTCCTTCAGCTATTTTGGGTGCTTACCACACTTGTAAGGAAGCTTTCAAAATGTATCTGGAGTGGTTTTGTTAGAGCCATTTTAAATGTTTTCAAAAGAATCATTGGGTATCCAAGAGGGTCACAACCTCTGCCTTAGTTCTTTATGATTTTATTTCATCAGAATGTTTCTGTCTGTAGGCATTATATCTATGTTAATATTGGACCTTTCACTTGCATTATGTCTTATAGAGAATTTCAGGCCAGTTCTGTTTTAAAAACCACTTTCTGGATTGATCTTGTGGGAATTCAGGGTGGATAGGGTGAGAGCTCCTTGTGTGATACCGCTCTGTGGTTCTATTTTCTACATAGCTAATTCTATTATGTTATGGTCACAGAAAATCAAAGACATATATATATATATACATGTATAGGAGTGGCTGTGTGGTAAGTAGCTTACTTACCAACCACATAGTTCTAGGTTCAGTCCCACTACGTGGCACCTTGGGCAAGTGTCTTCTATAGCCTTTCAGTTTCCATCTACCAAATCCACTCACAAGGCTTTGGTCAGTCTGAGGCTATAGTAGAAGACACTCGCTCAAGGTGTCATGCAGTGGACTGAACCTGAAACCATGTGGTTGGGAAGCCAGCTTTCTTGCCACACAACCATGATTGCATCTATCTATCTATCTATCTATCTATATATATATATATTTAAGTACACACACACTTAATGAGTCATATTTATATGTATTTAGCCTGCAAGTGGAATTAGGACTTATGTTTAAACCATGGGTGCTTTTCTCTTGGAATGAAGAACTAGCCAATTAGTTTTGCCATTCTTGTCACTCATCCAGATTCTGTTGCTTCTTTCTTCCAATCTGTCAAATGGAATTAGCAAAAAGCTACATATGTAAACAAGATTTTGAAACAACTCATTTATGAAATGGCACAACCCAATTATGTAATAGTACAAGGTTGACAGCTTGCCATTAATTGTTAGTATACAAATACAGTATGGCGTTTGAATAAATATGCATACAAAGTCATCGTCATTCATCATCATTTAACTTCATTTTATCATTTTGCAGCAGTTTTTCCATATTGGCATAGATTGAACAGTTCTCACAGAGCCTCACCATTAGGTGTAGTCTTTAACATATGGCTCACTCTTCCAGCATTTTACAGTTTGGAGTGGTTATATTTTATCAGGCATGGCTGTGTGGTAAGAAGCTTGCTTCCCAATTGCATGGTTCTGGGTTCAGTCCCATTGTGTGGCACCTTGGACAAGTGTCTTCTACTATAGCCTCAAACCATCTAAAGCCTTGTGAGTTGATTTGGTTGAAAGAAACTGAAAGAAGCCCATCTGAGTATTCCAAATGTATCCTAATGTAATTCTTGTTGTCCTTTGTACATCCTGATGATTTTCTATACAAGGTATTTAAAATGCAAAATTATATATTTATATATGTTTTGTAATTTTAATTTTGTTTGTGAAATGAAACAGTTGTAGGTGACTGTGTTAATTAATTAATAAATTAATTTGTATCCATTAGATCTCTTTGTTTTCTAACTCGATGATGATGATGATAATAATAATATATACATATATACATATATACTACACTCTCTGAGTGGTTGGCATTAGGAAGGGCATCCAGCTGTAGAAACTCTGCCAAATCAGATTGGAGCCTGGTGTAGCCATCTGGTTTCACCAGTCCTCAGTCAAATCGTTCAACCCATGCTAGCATGGAAAGCGGACGTTAAGCGACGACGATGATGATGATGATGATGATACATACACACACAGACATATATATATATGTATATATATATATATATATATATAAAATTATAATATAGGGTATCTAAGATACCGCCACGATC
>NC_068992.1:54707912-54710751 GCF_001194135.2 Octopus bimaculoides
AGTGAAGGTGCATGGTTCAGTGGTTAGAGCGTCGAGCTTACAATCGTGAGGTTGTGTGTTCGAATCCCGGACCGGGCTGCATATTGTGTTCTTGAGCAAGACACTTTAATCCTTTAAGGCAGTGTTCCAGCATGACCACAGTCAAATGACTGAAATGAGTAAAAGAGTAAATACCAAAAGGCTTTTTTATTTTGACGTACTTTTGTCTCTGCCAATCCAACATCTATAATAATACTCTTGTGTTTTTCTCCGTCACAACATATGAATGAGAAAGGAAGGGGTGATAGAAAACTGGTAGTGGGAGCATTTCAACTCTGTGAGTATATGTGTGTGTATGTAAAAGAGGGGTATGTGAATGTTTGTGTGTGTGTGTGTTTGTGATATAAAATACTACAATTAACCGTCATTTTTGATGGCACGGGGCCTGCTAGGTCTTAATGATTGACACAGTTACCGAAATTTGGGAGAGGGGAGCTGTCAGTTATATTGTCAATACTTCGATATTTTACTTTATCAATCCCAGAGAGAGATAAAGGTAAAGTTGGCGTCAGCAGGATTTGAAACCAGAATGTAAGGGGTCACAATAGATGTCAGAATGAATACTGCTGCTTCAACAAATCTGTTAATCCATCACCTTAGGACTGATTTTTATTTTTTGTCAGTTGCTTCTAAAATTGATAAAATACCAGTAATATGTTTGGCTTAAATTATTTGAATTTATTCACTCTTTTGCTAAATTTGGCTTTATGCCTTATCAAAGGAAATCAATTTTTCTGCAACCTGAGATTGCCAAATCCGTCAAATAACTATTTCTTTTTATTCTGTTTGAAAATGTCTGCTTGTCAGATTAGAATTTCTTCCAACTGTTTGTCGATTCTTTTTTTTTTTCTCTTGCTTAGTTAATAGCTTTCAAGCGTGTTGATATATTTCTAACAGATTCTGTATTAAAATATTTTATCAGTTCAAAATCAATCACTTTGTGAAAACCTAGCCAAATAGTTTTTTGTGCTATATTTAAATCTGATTGGTTGATCATCTATTCCCTCTTTATCAATAGTAAATATAAATGAATTGTCATTTAGTATCTTTAGTCACACCGTTAATGGAAACAGTGATTGCTATGTGATTAATTAGGTTTCCTTTTGGAAAAAATTTGCACAAATAACAAAAGAAAAAAAAATAGAAAAAAAAATTTTTTGAATAGATTTGAAAGACGTTAGCTATTGAAATCCTTTTATTTCATGTATTAGATTGCATAACATAATACTCTGGTTTGTTTTTGAATAAATTATTGATCTTAGTCAATGCATAATAATCTATTTTCCTCCAGTTGATCTTGTTGAAAAACACATATATTTACAATGTTATTTTATACGATAGTAACAAACTCTAGCCGTCTATTTGCAACATATGCTACCTGCTGTGATCTTTTTTCTAGTCATGCATGTTTTGTTCTGTATTAAACTTCAAATAAGCCAGCATGTTTTGTGATTTGATGTAATTCACAAGGTCATCAGGGCACCACTGTTGTAGACTTTGCTTCTGTGCAAGCTGATGAGGGAATCACACACTGTGGTTCTTGATCTGTTAGAATAGCAGCCAAATCTCCCTCAAATCACACATGCAATATATATACTCTCTCTCTCTCTCTTTACTCTTTTACTTGTTTCAGTCATTTGACTGCGGCCATGCTGGAGCACTGCCTTTAGTCGAGCAAATCGACCCCAGAACTTATTCTTTGTAAGCCTAGTACTTATTCTATCGGTCTCTTTTGCCGAACCGCTAAGTTACGGGGACGTAAACACACCAGCATCGGTTATCAAGCGAAGTTGGGGGGACAAATACAGACACACATACATATATACGACAGGCTTCTTTCAGTTTCCGTCTACTAAATCCACTCACAAGGCTTTGGTTGGCCCGAGGCTATAGTAGAAGACACTTGCCCAAGGTGCCATGCAGTGGGACTGAACCCAGAACCATGTGGTTGGTAAGCAAGCTACTTAAGACACAGCCACTCCTGCGCCTTTTAATATATATATATATATTCTTCATAAGTGAGTAGTCAAAATTAAGGTGGGATAAAGACCCCATTATAAACCCTAAAAAATACTTGCACAAAGAAGACAGTGTGGAATGAAGGTTGAGTTTGAATTACTTATATCCTTCCCCCCTATTCTAGTTTGGCCTTTCATACAGGATGGTCATTTTACACTGACTGGGTCTCACAACATTAAATAAAAATGTTTTAATTAAATATCATAATGACAACAATTAAGTCCATTTTTCCCTACTTCAGCAGAAGGTAACCTTGCATACTCCATGACAGTCTTCTCCATTTTACCCAGTCCTCTATATCCCTCCTACTAACTTCTTTGCCCTTATTTTCTCAACCTCCACCTTCTGTCCTCATCCATTTCCATCTCATCTCCTAGCTTGTCACTCTCATCCTTTCTCTACACATGGTCTTGCCATGTCATTCCATTTCTCTTTACATTATCCAACACAAGCTCTATTCCCATCATCCTCTTCCATTCATTGTCCGTTGTCATCTCTCTCTCTCTCTCTCAGTGATACTCTGCACATCTGCTGAACCATTTTCCTTTTCCATCCAACCTTCTCTGCTACTCCCTTTCCATTATTGATGTCACACTCCCATCACACTTGCAGCATAAGACCCTTTTCTTTAGTTTTGGTGACACTTCCCTCCTCATTAGTACAACACTTCCTTGGGTGTCATACAACGGGACTGAACCTGAAACGACATGGTGACATGGTTTGAGAAGCAAACGTCTTAATCACACAATCATGCCTCCACATGTTAAATGAATAATTAACG
>NC_068992.1:54712495-54720278 GCF_001194135.2 Octopus bimaculoides
TAATGCCAACCACTCTGAGAGTGTAGTGGATGCTTTGTATGTGCCACCAGCATGGGAGCCAGTCAAGGCAGCACTGGCATTGGCCATGTTTGGATAGTGCATTTTACATGCATATATATATATATATATATATATATATATATATATATACACACACATGCACACGCATGATGAGTTTCTTACAGCTTTTGTCGACCAAATCCCTGAACCCCAAACCATATGGTTGCGAAGCAAACTTGTTGCTAACCACTCAGCCCCACCTGCACCTATTGCAACAAAGTACCTGTTGAACCTTACGATCACTTTAATTGAACTATCCTTCCCCTGAGTTTGCTGACCTTGTGACAAACCTTGAAATCAACATATAAAATATGATTTGTAATTCCATACTGTAATTGTGTTTTGTTCATTTTATTCCTTATCCATAAAGAAATATTTATAATGTCTGTTTTTCTTTCTTTATTTCTCATTTTATATTTGCAGGTATCTTGATAATATTGAAGCCTTAATCAAGACCAGCAGGCATCTGCAACATTTTGCTTTAGGTTGTGTTGAAGAGCTTTTAGAACACTCCAATGTTTTTGTCAACTTACTGGCAGAACATCATGCATCTACACTGGAGTCTCTGCATCTTGCCAGTGTGAAAGAAGACTCTGAAAGTTATGGTATCATAGAATTGAATGCTATTGACTTTTGCCGTTTTATGGGTCTCCGTAGTCTTAGCCTTGATTATGATTACTTAACCAATGACCTCCTGCTAACCTTTATTGATCCCAAGAAGTCTAAGCTTGAAAATTTGGTTATTAATGTCCACGGTATTGATGCTGACCATGAAGTGATTACCAATGAAACTTGGCGCCGGTTACGTAACCATTCTTCAAACCTAGAAGTGACCTTAAACCTGATTCACTCGTTTGAGGGTGTTGCTGGTCTCTTGAATATCTTGCAACCTTCAATGCCCTTAGCCAAATTCCGGCAGATGTTCTGTTCCAATATCAACATTGCTTCAGTTAGTTATATATCTTCACATTACAATAACACGCTGAAAGAAATACATATAATAGATGGTTTTGCTAATGGAGACCCTATTGTTTATGAGATTGAAGCTGATGAAGATCCCTTTGTGATGTTGGCTTGGCGTTGCCCAAAACTGATGCATTTCACATTAATAGGTATGGTAATCTTTAATATGTTTTCAAAATAACCCTCTCTAATACTTGGAGAATATGAAAAATGTTAGATTTTATTAACTTAAATGCTTTGTAGAAAAATATACAGAAGTTGATTTCGTGTTTGAATTTTAATTCTTAAATCTTTTTGATAACTTTTTTTACCTTTTCCTTATAATTATATTTATCATTCTCATACCATTATTTACTTTGTCTCATCAGGATGTCTTCTTAACACATTTCAAAAAAAAATATTCTTGTCTCTAACTGCATTTCTCTGAATCATTGTATCAGCTTTATATCTTCTTTAAAAGCTGATCTTCAAAAGCTCAAAAACCAACCTCAACTACATCAACTTCACTAAACTCCTTATCCCTCAGTCTTGGGAGACCTTCAGTTCTGTTACTAGGATCAACTATGGTAGGGTTAAACCAGTTTTTGACTGAATGTTGCCTCATCAAAAGCAAGAAGACAGAGCTGCCTGATTCACTCAGAGTCTAGCAATTGTTTCATATCTACAAAGCACCTTGAACTTAGATGGGCGGAGGTGGGGTGGGGGTGGGGGCGCAAGGGCAGGGGTACCTTGACACCATCTCTAATATTTATCCTTTTGCAGCTCCTACTGATCATACTCTCCCTTCCCTACTGAATCTGAGTAACCCTGTAGGTCTAGTACAAGAACCAGCTGTTCTTCACCTCTCCCTGCCCCTCCCCTTCTCATGTATTAACCCTTTAGTGTTTAAACCGGCCATATCAGGCCAAAATTGTCTTCTAGTTGTATGCTCAAACCAGCCAGCTCTGATCTCTCACACCTACCCTACAAAGTCATTCTAAAAATAAACAGGGACATCATCAAAATCTCAGAGTTAAAAGATGCTGTACAATTAACTTAAAACAATGTAATTAAACAGGCTTTACATTTGACAGAGTAATCTGAATGCTAAAGGGTTAATCCCTCATCCCTAGCATAAAGCTGAAAGCCCTCTCCCTCAGGATTCATAATCTTGTGAGCTGCATTGTGACCTCAGTAGTGTTGGTGTCACAAAAAAAAAAAAAAAAAGCATCCACTACACACTGTAAAGTGGTTGCCACTAGGAAGGGCATCTGGCCATAGAAACCATGCCTAAGCAGACATTGAAGCATACTACAGTCCTTGAGACCATCGAATAATGTCAACTCATCCAACCCATGCCAGCATGGAAAGTCAATGTTAAATGATGATGATGATGATGATGTTGAAAGCTGAATGCTCTCAACTGTACGTGGTGAACTCTAAAGCATTCAAGAAATACTCAGCGGTTCCGTAAAGATCATAACCAAGGTTTCTTCCTCATAAGAAGAAGGTGGGAGTGGGAAAAGAAAAAAAAAAAAACAGGCAAAAAACAAGAAAACAAAACGAAACAGTCAAGTCTTTACCAAATTCACTATCTCTTCAATAATAGCTGTAAGAATATAATAATTTTGAAGGCTATGAATTGATTTCCAGTTATGATCTGAGAGCTAGAGTGAACTTCAGGTGATTGGTTTCAGGAAAGAAGCCATCCATGCAGCAGTATAAAATTATCAGATCAAACTGTTTTTCTCTTAATCAACTTAATCACTCTAATAACGGTTGCAAAATGGAAGGTCTGACTAATTATCTGAGTAATGGCTCTAGAACTGTGTTGTTGCTGCTGCTGTCGTTGTTGTTGTTGTTGTGTTTTACAGCTAACATCTTGGATGTCTTGACAACCACCAGAAATTTTGTGTGTGTGCGTGTGCGTGCGTGTGTGTGTGTGTGTGTGTGTGTGTTGCAGGAGAAGAGTTGACATGAAGTATAGATATTCTTTAGCATGTATCAGTAGAACAAAGTATCAGATGATTGGATAGTCATCAATCAAGTTAGTCACTTATGTAAAGAGAGAGACCAAGTCAACTTGTGCAAAAAGGGCCTTGTCAACAATTAGAAAGACTGCAGTATGTTTTAGTATATTTTAAATGTCCGACACATTAGCTAGTAGTTAGTCCAGCACTTTCCACCAATTACTACTTCAATATCAGAGAGGAGTGAACTGAGAAATTATTCATGTGTTGTGATTGAAGAGCATTGGGTGTGAAACAGGATTACATTGGTATAAAGTAATAAAGGTACTTAATTCATCGACCCCCGAAAGGATGAAAGGCAAAGTCGACCTTGGCAGAATTTGAATTTAGCATAAGGTAATAATGGTTTCAAATTAAACCACAAGGGCAGCCATTTTGGGTACAGGATGAGTCGATTACATTGAACCCAGTATTTCACTGGTACTTAATTTGTCGACCCCAAAAGGATGAACGGCAAAGTCAACCTCGGCGGAATTTGAATTTGGTATATGGTAATAATACCAATTGATGTGTTAGCTTATGAGAGAGACCCCTATCCACTTGTCTGACTTACTGGAAATAGTAGATAAATTTTTCTTAAATCACAACCTGCTGTCTTGGAAACAAAATCTAAAAGGGAGGAAGGACATGTTTGATGGTTTAGTCTTAGGTACACAGGAGGGATTGTTATGGATGGAATGCATTTGGTCATAGTTCTACTTGTTCAAGGCTTAGGTGAGACTAAACATTAGAAGTAGAATCATGAGCCAATAAGGGAACCTCTCTGTAGTCCCTAAATTTGCTAGAAATAACATCCAGGTCTCTCAGATCATCATTTCCTACTTTTATCTTTTATTTGTTTCTCGTTTAAGTCTCTGGACTGTGGCCATTCTAGAGTACTGCACTGAAGGGTTTAGTCTAACAAATTGCTCCCAGTACTTGTTTTTTTTCAAGTCTGGCACTTATTCTATCAGTCTCTTTCACCAAACCACTAGGTTATGGGGACATAAACAAACCAATACTAGTTGTCAAGTGGTGGTGGTGGTTAGTGGGTGGATCAAACACAAAGACAAACACATACACATACACGATGAGCTTCTTTCAGTTTCTATATACCGAATCTGCCTACAAGACTTTGGTCAGCCTGAAGTGATAGTAGACGACACTTGCCCAAGGTTCCATGCAGTGGGACTGAAGCCAAGATTACATGGTTTGGAAGCAAACTTCTTACCACACAGCCACACCTACAGCTACCTCTCCTTGCCATTAAAAAAAAAGACACAACACTTTTGATAATGAAGTGATTGAGACCTTTCGTGATTTGCTGTGCTTGAGAAGACATATCAAGCCAATTGTAACTGTAATCATGGCCAGTGCTGGTGACACAAAGGGCACCCATTACACTCTTGAAGTGGTTGGTGTTAGGAAGGTCATCCAGCCATAGAAACTAAGCCAAATCAGACCTTAGCCTAGTACAGCTCTCTACTTGCCAGTTCCAGTCAAATCATTTAACCCCTGCCAGCATGGAAAACTGATGCTAAATGATGATGGTAATCCTAGATACATCTTCTTTGAAAGGATGAGATGGTCATGGCTTATCACAGGTCTGTTTAGTAAGAGATGACTTACATCTAAACAGTAATGATTATTTGTGACTGTCGCACATGTATGTAACTGTGAAATTCGATGTCTCTTGGCTAAAGTTTATATATGATCCTACAGATACTGTCTTCTAAAAATTTATTTGGTCTCTTTGTATTAGTCAGTGAATTTCTGGTATTTACATTCTGGAGAGTTTCAGACTTTTCTTCATATCTTACAGAGTACACTTTTCTAGAATTCTTTAATGGAATGTTTCAGGGAATTTGAAAAATTTTTGAATTTTATTTTTAGTTTTACTGTAAGCGATGATGTTCATTTGTGGAAAATTGTTAACTGATGTAATCCAGTAAGCCATTTGAATCTTTGCAGAAAGATTTGGAAATTTTAGTAGTGGTATCTTCTTACAGTTACGAATTTTGAATTGGCACAGGGGCTATAAGAACTGTACAGAATGTTTTATAATGCTGAACATTTCTTTGGCCTCCATTCAAATCTTATCATTTTCAATTTTCTGTCTCTCTGTTCTTGTTAAAATAGATATCACTAAAATATTGTTCTGTGCATACACGTGTGCGTGTTTTTGTGTGTGTGTGTGTGTGTGCATGTGTGCACATATTTATGAATATATATATATGTATGTATGTATGTGTGGAGGCGCAATGGCCCAGTGGTTAGGGCAGCGGACTCGCGGTTTCGATTCCCAGACCGGGCTTTGTGAGTGTTTATTGAGCGAAAACACCTTAAGCTCCACGAGGCTCCGGCAGGGGATGGTGGCGAACCCTGCTGTACTCTTTCACCACAACTTTTTCTCACTCTTACTTCCTGTTTCTGTTGTACCTGTAATTCAAAGGGGCAGCCTTGTCACACTGTGTCACGCTGAATATCCCCGAGAGCTACATTATGGGTACACGTGTCTGTGGAGTGCTCAGCCACTTGCATGTTAATTTCACGAGCAGGCTGTTCCGTTGATCGGATCAACTGGAACCCTCGACGTCGTAAGCGACGGAGTGCCAACATGTATGTATGTATGTGTGTGTGTGTGTGTGTGTGTGTGTGTAAATATTGAGTTGGAAAACCCTTTTGGATAAAAAATATGCAGTCTTTAACTTTTTCTTCCCAAAAGGGTCTTTCAATTCACTGTTTACATTCTATCATTTATAGCTTTACATACTTTGAGATCTACTGTTCCCCAAAATGAATTATTTCATGTTCTCTTGAAAGTTTATAAATTCTTAGATGTCAAATACATACAAACTGTCCAACCCATACCAGTATGGGAAACAGACGTTAAATGATGATGATGATGATGACAAATACAATACTCCTTACACATCGTTTATCTATCCATCCGCCTATTTATTTATTCATTTAATCCTTTAGCATTTAAACTGGTCATATCCATCCCCAAATATTCCATCTGTTTTATGCTCAAACTGACAAGATTCAGCCTCTCACACCTATCCTACAGTGGCTTCTTAAAAATGAACAATCACATCATTGAAATCTCAAAGCTACAAGATATTGCATGAGTAATTCCAAAGTAATGGGAATAAATAAGCATTGCACAACAGAGTAATCTAAATGCTAAAGGGTTAATCATCCAGTCAATCAGTAAAATATATATACACTCTAAACATCCATCCATTCATCCATCTTTTCATTCATCCATCCGTCTATTCATTCAGTTATTCAATTAACCAATCAGTCAGTAAATATATGTGTATATATGTACTTATACATACATGTGGCTCTGTGTGTGTGTGTGTGTGTGTGTGTGTGTGTGTGTGTGTACCCTACACATCGAATATCTATTCATCCGCCTATCCATTTATTTAATCATTGTCGACCATCATCTTTCTAGCCATCTATTTGCCCATTCATTCATTTGTTCATGTAATCATTCAATCAGTCTCTCTATTTATGCATCCTTTATATATTACCCACCTCTCTTTCTCTCCCCCCCTCTCTCTCTCTGTATATATATACTTTGCTATTGTTGCTAATTTTGTGCTTGTATTATTTGCATTCACCCTGGCTTTCAGTCATTGGGATCTGTTCGTCCATTGTATTCAATGATGACCATTTTCTCTTCTATTCGTAAATGCTTTTACGACTGTACTTACTGATCCTAAATATGCTGCTGCAGTTGTAATACAGTGTAATATATTGTACATTCTTCTATCTTGTACCGAGTTTCTCTTCTATAGTGCCAAACCCCACTCTCCAGTGAGACTGCCAAAGCGAGCAGTAGGTTCCATTGTCCTTCATTCACTCTTAAAAGGTTGGTGGTGCTCATCTTGAAAGCAGTCTTCAGCTGGTCTTTTGGATTACTCTTTTTAATCATTCAACCTGGTGTTGATTGATCATGATGTTGCTGACCTGAGAGGATCCTACGGGGAGGATGTACAAGCCAGTCTCAAATGATACCTATGTAGGTGTGGATTCAGTGTTGTGTATGTGTGATTGTGTGTTTCTGTGTGCATGATATCCAATCTCACCAGATGACATAAAGGATCTTCTGGAATGTTGGATACTAAAGGCCTTCAGGGTCTTTATGTATTAACTGTATGTGATCCATGTTTTGTGTCCATATAGAAGTGCAGAAACACAGATTGCCCAGCAGATGAGGACCTTACTATGGGAACTGAGATGGTTGCTTAAACTGACTGTCTTTTGGAGCCAAAAGATACAGAGATCTGTGTGAGGGGCTTTTGCATTTATTTCTGTTGTGCTGCAATAGAATCATAGCAAGGATTCTCAACAACCACAGGGAAAGCGGAAAATACTTTTGGTGTCCCCACCTGAATAAGTATGGTAGGCTGTATGCACTTGATGCCACTCCTATACCTATGGTGCAGTATGTGAGTTGAGAGCTGTTGCCAATTGTTACCGTTGTATTGAGAAAGCAAAGGGCAGCTCATTTTTTCATAAGCTGTTACATATATATATATATATATATATATATATATACATACACACACATATATATGTATATATATATACATATATATACACACACACACACACACATATATATATATACACACACACATATATAGGGAAATGAAGAATAAGGCAGAATGCTAAATTGGAAGCATGTTTTAATAAAGATTTCTAACCGGCTTTCATTGTTAAGCAAATTTTCAAGAAGGAGAATGAAAATGTTTTTT
>NC_068992.1:54721069-54722203 GCF_001194135.2 Octopus bimaculoides
TCTCCTTCTTGAAAATTTGCTTCACAACGAAAGCCAGTTAGAAACCTTTATTAAAACATGCTTCCAATTTGAAATCTTTATTAAAACATGCTTCCAATTTAGCATTCTGCCTTATTCTTCATTTTCCTATTATCTCTCCACGTGCGGTTAACACAACCCCACTATTTACTGACTTATATATATATACATATATACGACAGGCTTCTTTCAGTTTCTGTCTACCAAATCCACTCACAAGGCTTTGGTCGGTCCGAGGTTATAGTAGAAGACATTTGCCCAATGTGCCACACTTTGCAACTGAACCTGGAACCATGTGGTAGGGAGGCAAGCTTCTTACCACACAGCCAAGCCTGTACCTCGACACTTATATCTTCGTTATATGTCATCATAATTGTTTTAATGCCTATTTTTCCATGCTAGTGAAACTCAGTTACAGCTATCATGTGATAGCATGCACACACACACACACACTTTTACGTATATATGTGTTTGTGATATACACATAACAATCTTCTCCGAGTTTCTGTCTACCAAGTCTGCTCTCAAGTCTTTGGTCAGCCCAGGCCTATAGTAGAAACTCTGCCAAATCAGATTGGAGCCTGGTGTAGCCATCTGGTTTCACCAGTCCTCAGTCACATCGTCCAACCCATGCTAGCAAGGAAAGTGGACACTAAACGATGATGATAATGATCTCTATTCAGACAGTTGGGTCCTGGTCGAGTCAACCTATGGTACAAGCATATTCCAACTGTAAACATTTTGTATTTTCTTTGATGGAGTATAGCTAGGACTACATCAAGTCAGTCCGCCCATTTCTAAACAAAAGCAACCAGAAAAGAACGACCATGACTTTTCAAAATAGTTGTTAGCTCCATTTCAGCCCTGAGTGAGCAGGCCTATTTTGAAAGGTATTTCAACCATGGCCACTCTGTCCTCTTCATTATTCTATATTCCGTTATCCAATGTGCCCCGCAAACCAACCATCGTTTCCAGACAATAAGATGTAATTTGAGGGAGATTTTGGATGTTAATAACCGACATTTCTCATTGGTTCATCAGATCAGTCTTTCATATGTGAATGCGATGCTTCCGCAAGGGAGATAACTGTGTCACTTATTGCTTGCTGTCTTGTTT
>NC_068992.1:54722213-54724104 GCF_001194135.2 Octopus bimaculoides
AGCATATTCCAACTGTAAACATTTTGTATTTTCTTTGATGGAGTATAGCTAGGACTACATCAAGTCAGTCCGCCCATTTCTAAACAAAAGCAACCAGAAAAGAACGACCATGACTTTTCAAAATAGTTGTTAGCTCCATTTCAGCCCTGAGTGAGCAGGCCTATTTTGAAAGGTATTTCAACCATGGCCACTCTGTCCTCTTCATTATTCTATATTCCGTTATCCAATGTGCCCCGCAAACCAACCATCGTTTCCAGACAATAAGATGTAATTTGAGGGAGATTTTGGATGTTAATAACCGACATTTCTCATTGGTTCATCAGATCAGTCTTTCATATGTGAATGCGATGCTTCCGCAAGGGAGATAACTGTGTCACTTATTGCTTGCTGTCTTGTTTCATTTCTATTAGGTTATCAGGTATGTGATGATGACATGGTGGCTATTGCTAGGTTACGTGGCCAACAATTGAAAACTTTTGACATTCCATCTAGCTGTATTTATAGTCTTCATGAGGAGGATGAAGTCACATGGATGAAATTTGGATCATATGATGGTGAATTTTTTCAAAAGGTAATTATTAAAAAAAATTATTTGTTTTTTTTTTGTAAACCTACATGTTTCTTTATTTGTTCATTTAATGAATGTTCTTTTGCTTTTTACCTGTGCTAGCATAGGTTTTGACAGGGACTTATTTAATGGCAGGATTTTTTTGGCCAAGCGCAAGTTTTCCTGTTGCTCATGTTAGGGCCTTTTTTCATTTCATAGTTCTTCAGATACGCAAAGCGACCGGTTGTCATGCCAAAATGGAATCTAACTACAAAATCATTTCGCTGAGAAGGTGACAAGCAAAGCTGCAGAATGTTAATGTTTGCATCTGTGCACATGCATATATGTGCACGTGTACACACACACACACACACACGCAAACACAATAGGATTCCAGCTACTGTATTCACTCACAAGGCATTGTTCATCCTGGGGATATTGTAAAAGACACTTACCCAATATTCCATGCAGTGGTATTGAACCTGAAATCATGTGGTTACAAGAAGAAAACCAAAAAAACTTCTTAACCACACAGCCATGCCTATGCCTCCAAGAGATAAAATAGAAAATGCCAAGGAGATTCTAATTGGTTTATGTAAGTAAGTTTGAATTATTCAAAATTAGTTTATTATTTATGCTTGTACAAATTCTTTGTTACTGGTTGTATATGATTTGAATTTAATCAATTAAACGTGTTAATTAAAAAAGAAAATATTGTTATTTACAGGTGTCTGAAAGCCTTGGTCATGATTGGCTACCTCTGAAAAACAGTCAGCTTCCTACAGCTGTCCTAGATGCCCAAGCTGATGCAGAACCTGCCTACATGCACATCCTGTTAGAAGACCAAGCCTGGAGGGGCAGGAATAAACGCTAATCTATTCCTGTGCTTCAAGAGTCTTGAAGTACCCCATACCCTAAATCTGGCCAGTATGTTGGTTGCATTAATTAACAACTGCTACCTCTTCTTTTTCATTTCCAGTGGCGGGGTTTTGACATCATTAAACGTTACAGACGTACAAACAAACAAACAAAAAAAACAAAAAGGAAAAAAATGTCCCAAATAAAATGGAAAAAAAAAAAAGAGAGACACTTTCACAAAATAACATGTCGATGGCAAAAGAATTGATAGCATACTTAGCCAAATCAAAATCAGATCTGTGAATGCCAGTGGGATGGGGTGGAGAAAGAAATCTTTTTTCTATTTTTTTTTTTTTGAAAAAAAAAAAGAAAACAGACTTTTTTTTTTGTTTAGCACTAGTTCACTATTGTAATTTATTATTTCTTGTGGCTCTAAATGTGCTTTAACGTTCTCATTTTTGTGGTGCTAGGCTCCTCTAACTGCTT
>NC_068992.1:54724933-54727278 GCF_001194135.2 Octopus bimaculoides
TAGACGAAGATGAAAATGGAAGACGACGACTATGATGATGACAATCTATAAAGTATAACCGACCCATCTGTTGGCTATGCCTTTCAGCGCATATATATACATATATATATATATATATATATATATAAACATATATATAAAAACATATATATGTATATATATATATATATATATATATATATAAACTACACCAGTATTGATGATAGACTAAAGTGAGTCAGCAACAGTGCTTTAAAGAACAAAAAATATATACACTAATTAGCAGTGGTGTTATCTATTTATCAACCGGCCAAACCTAATCTCTGTAGCAAGGATGGTGACTGTTTGTATGTGTGTGTGTGTGTGTGTGTGTATGCATGCATGCACGTATGCTTTTGCATGTGAAAGTATATGTGTGTATAGCTGCATGCTTGTGAGTGCATGTTTATATATATATATATATATATACATACACACATACATGTATATATGTGTGTGTTTATACATGAGTATCTGTGATTGTGTGTGTGTGTGTATGTATATATATATATATATATATATATATATATATATATATATAAACAACTGTACACTTTGCATTGCTACAGAGAATATTGAATGAACCGGACAGTGTAATTCTCTACATTTGAGTAATTTCCAAAGGTCTTCAGGTTTCAATCAGATTTTTGTTTAAAAAAGTAAAGAAAACCAAATGTATTTTTATTTCAATATATTGTACAAAAAAAAAAAGAAAAAAAAGCGACGGATTTTATATTATTTTTATTCTTGTCCATGTAATTCTTCTAAGTCAGTGAAAAATATTTCAAAGCAGACAACAAAATTCTAAATTATCTGTATCGTTAAAAAACTATTTTTTAATTGTGGTTCAATCTCATAAGTAACAGAAGGGGCATCGTGTGTCTTGTTAAACGCTACAATAACTATAAAAACGAAAAGAACAAAGCCATCACAAACTGCACGTTATAAGCCTTAAAAATGTACGGCAAGAACAATCAGCATATTTTTGATACGATACAGATATACACAAGCATTTTTATTTGTTGTATTTGATAAATTGTATATTTGAGTTTTGAGAGGGCTGCTCCTATTTTAAAAAAAAAAATACCCTTTTGTTTCTTATCTCCTTATACATGATACTTGCTCAGATTTTTTGAAAATCAATTATTCATTTTGGTGAAATCTCCTCTTCAAATGTCTTCTGCCAATACATTTGTTAACTTCAGTGATGTATGGGTTTTAAAACAGTAGCTTTTTTCCCCTTTGTGTGTGTGTGTGTGCATGTGTTTGGCTGTATATATATATGAGTTTATGTGTTTTGTATATGTATAAAATGTATATACATTTTTCATATGTATTTATACATTTTGCATAATGTGTATAAAATATTTATGCATTTCTGTGTATGTATTTGTGTGTTGTACAATATGCATTATGTGTTTGTGTATATATATATAATGTATATACATTTTTGTATATGTATTTATGCATTCTGTGCAGTATATATTATTTATTCTGTATATGTATAAACATATACATTTGTATGTATATACTTATACATTTTGTATATGTATTATGCATGTGTATGCATTTTTGTGTATATATTCATATATTTTGTGTGATATATATTATGCATATATGTATTAATTCAGTATATATTTGCATATTTTGGATATGTGTTATATATTTTGTGTGTGTGTATGTGCGTGTTGTGCATACCAAGTGTAAAAACCTTAACATTCTCATTGCCTTTTCTTCTTGATTTGAGAAACCATTCGTTCTCTGTTAAGTCTTGAAAATCTCTTGTACTAATTTACCGAATTCAGGCTATAGATTTATCAACTATTTCCAGTATATACTAGTACAAAGTGCCGCCTCAACAACATTGTTTTGCTGTGATGTTTTAGGTGTGAACCTTCTTGAAGTTGTACTCAACTAAGTATACTCCACACACGCTGCTACACTTGAATCCTGTTTAACAGCAACAACCTACCTCAGACTATCTTTGTGTACATGCTATACACACACACATACACTCACGAATATGTGAGTTTATGTGTTTATATATAAATATACTTGTGTATGTATGCAAATATCAATACAGCCCTCTCTTCCGTATGCATATATTGTAAGCATTAACAGATTTGTATGCCTAGATCTGAATATATTTCCTCAAAGTACAGTTTTGTTTGCTCATGCATATACATACATAAACACAACACAGATGTATACAACATATTTATTTGTAATGTAGCTGCGATTATAGGAATGCTTGCAGAGTGTGTACTTGTGCGTATATGTATGTGTGTGTACATATATATATATATATATATATATATATATATATA
>NC_068992.1:54727525-54728887 GCF_001194135.2 Octopus bimaculoides
ATATATATATATATATATATATATATATAAGTATATATATATATGTATGTATATACACTGTCACATACAGACATAGGCATGTGAAGCATATTAGTTACTCTATTAAAATTTTCTTTACTGTGCCAATGTTTAGTATTGATAAGATAAGGCCATTTCAATATTACATGAGATAAAATTATACGATTAACAACAATTTGCTTCCATACAATAGCTTTTGATCTTCACTTCTAATTATTATTATTTTTTTTTTCTGCTTTCTATTTAATTACTTAAATACTGTAAATGAGGAAAAAAGACACTGAAAAGCCTGTAAAATGAAGGAGAACCTGTACAAACTTTAAACAAATGCTAATTTTTATAGGTCATAGCTTGTGTGTTTTTTTTCCTCATTTCTGTGTTGCTAATAATTTGCTGTTTTAAGTAGATCATAATGGGGAAATCTAGGAGTATATCAGTTCATTGTTACTATGTGATATGCAAGTATGTCTGTACATGAAGGTATTGCTCTCGGTAGTTTCCCGAGTCTGAGAAAGATGGTTCTGCAATCTCTTGCTGCTCAGATTATTCGTTTACCGTGATCAAATGTTTGTGCTGTTAATGAGCTCACTTTCTCCTAACTGACATTGCTTGTACAGACACATGACCTGCCACCTATCAGATATCGAAGTGATTGTAGAACAACATGAGATGAAATCTTTTGCTCAAGAACACAACACACTGCCTGGTCCATGAATTGAAACCATGATCTTGCGATCATGTGAATGTACACATGTTACAAGTATACATGTATGTTTAAAGCATATCCATTTAGGTATAATGTGTTTACAGTTACCAGAGAGAAAGCAAGCTGGAAATAAACTTCTAGTCATCCAGTGGAGCATGGTTCTGTTTAGCATTTTCTCGTATCATTCCACTGGGGTTTACTGTGATGGACATTGTATAAGAGTCACCTAGCAACATTCTTTGTTACTTTGTAAAAAGGATTAAAGATTAAAAAAAAAAAAGCTAGAAGGTTAAAATACGGAGAAAGCAAAATATATAAAAAAAATATAGAAAAATATTGAAAACACTATCAGTGGCTGTGTGGTAAGTAGCTTGCTTACCAACCACATGGTTCCGGGTTCAGTCCCACTGTGTGGCACCTTGGGCAAGTGTCTTCTACTATAGCCTCAGGCCGACCAAAGCCTTGTGAGTGGATATGGTAGACGGAAACTGAAAGAAGCCTGTCGTATATATGTATATATAGATATATGTGTGTGTCTGTGTTTGTCCCCCCAACATCGCTTGACAACCGATGCTGGTGTGTTTACGTCCCCGTAACTTAGCGGTTCGGCAAAAAGAGACCGATAGAGTAAGTACTAG
>NC_068992.1:54729328-54729896 GCF_001194135.2 Octopus bimaculoides
ATATATATATATATATATATATATATACACACACACCTATTGCATCTTCAAGAAGGTTCCATTACCTGCCCCTTTCTCTAAACCCCAACTTTCTACTAGTATATAACATCTTTCAGTGGTACCACCCAAAGTTTGATTTAACATTCTCTGAACAGTTACCTATTTAACTGAATTTTATTTTTTTGTATTTATTTGTCGTTTATGAATAAGGAATTTAATTGTAATTTTATGAATTCGATATATTCCACCATATAATGTATCATAGCTATTTTGTTGTTTCAAAAAATGTCCAATTTTCCATGCATGCATGGGTCAGACAGAGTTTGTTGAAGTAGATTTTCTATGGCTGGGTGCCCTTCCTGTCACCAACCATCACTTGTTTCTTTGCTAGGTAAATATTTCATCAGGGCCTGATATGTTTCCACAAAAGATTCGAAATGAACAACAGTATTCGTATCAGGGCGATGCTCTTTTATAATTACCACCCAGTGTCAAGACAAGTACTCACAAGCATACATACACACATAGCCAAACTTATACACACACACATTCTTTATATATATATATA
>NC_068992.1:54729906-54730832 GCF_001194135.2 Octopus bimaculoides
AAAAGCATTCCATCCACTGAGGGATAAATATCATTTAATATACCCAGGATTTAGATGTGAGCTACTATAAATTTCCTACCTCTGATAGTACACTATGCAGACAAGTCTGAATGGTTGCCTCATAATATATATCGTACTATACAAACTCATCTGATTATTGTATTATTAGAGGCATGAAACTTATTGCAGCTTGCAAATAAATCCTGTATATTTTAAAGAAGCCTCTTGTATGTTATAGCATATATATATATATAAATATAAATATTTAAATATTTTTTAAAATTAAAGATGAATAATCAGATAGGTTCGACAATTCAAAAAACATTACAATATAAACCGACCCAAAAGGAGTAATTATAATGTATTTAATGCATCTCTCATTAAAAAGTTCAATACCGAAGCAATACTAAAAACAGTCAGTATTGAAACAATACTAAAAATTTCAAAATATTAAAAATATAATAGACATATATGTGCGACAAATTATACAAATCTATAAAAGTATATGAGAAATATATATATACATATTCAAAGATATAGTCCTACTTACTAATAAACGTTAATTTAACAGTGTTAAAGATTATAAGGTGTCCACAGTATAGTGTATAAAGTGATAAAATGTCCAGGGTATAGTGTATAAAGAAATAATGTATAGATTAAACGTTGGTTTTTCATTGTTATATATATATATATATATATATATATATATATAGTTTTAGGGAAAAGAACCAAGGTTCATGAACTCATCAATGAAGATCCACTGTCACATATAGAAAAATTAATCCTTTCTAGATGGGATGGGGATATCCTTCAAAGATGAATTCCAAAACAGTGGCTCTATCCTACCTGTAAATTCCATAATCAACGAAAATTGGAAGTTAAATACAAACAATAAACGTTAATTATAAATTGGAGAAATATAATAA
>NC_068992.1:54730842-54732896 GCF_001194135.2 Octopus bimaculoides
ACGTTGGTTTTTCATTGTTATATATATATATATATATATATATATATATATAGATATAGAATGCAAAAGTCTTTTAGTTTCCAATCTAGTAAATCAACTCAGGCCTTTGGTCAGCTGGGTCCTAAGAAGACACTTGCCTAAGGTGCCGTGCTGTGGGACTGAACTAGTGAGAGAGAGAGAAAGAAACTGAATTATTATTGTTCTTTGTGAAGAAGATATGCAGATAGGGGTTAAGAGACTGAACTCTTTACTGACCCTTGTTTTTATGATCTTAGATCTTGTTTCAGTACAGTTTCCTCGGTCTTTTTCAACTTGTATGGAAAATAGATATCCCTTTCTCTTCTCTTCCTTTTTTTTTTTTATATTGGTTGAAAGAAACAATTGAAAAATGCACTCAAGTACAGCAGACAATTGTCTCAATGCTACACAGATATCCAAATTTATTTTGGGAAATATATTAAACACCAATGCCAGCATGGAAAACGGATGTTAAATGACGATAATGAGGATGATTATGATGAAAATTAAAACTCCACTCGCACTGAAACCAAATTGGGTGTGATGTGAAACTAAGTCAAAAAAATTAACTTAGTAAATCTAATAGATAGCTATATAAAACTTATATAAGATTTTAAAAATAAAGCTTAAAGTTTAAATATCATTGTAATGATATTATTTATGTATTTCATGATATATTTGGTATTACATTTTTATCTAAATTATTTTTGTTTTGTTTTAATATTCTTCATTGATCTGATTATTTTATATAAGCTATCAATTAATCTAACTGCTGATATTCCCAGATGCTCCCTTTTAAATTTTATGTATGTGTGTATATATATGTATATGTGTGTGTGTTTGTGTCTGAATACGTGTGTGGGTGGGTGTATACATAATACCTAAAAAATCTCATCTTATTTTCAATCTGAGAAAAAAAACAACAGAGAACAATTTTTTTTGTTTGTTTGACTTAAACGTTTTTTTTTTTGTAAACATAACAACAAAAGCAACATTTTTTTTTTTGTTGTTTAAAAATGTATTGGCAGACCCTTTTTTTTTTCTCTCTCTTTTATTTCTCATTCCCTCTTCCATCCTTCATTTCTCCCCACACCCTGCCTCTTAAATCTATTTTCTTGCCCTCTCTCTCTTTTTGAACTCCTTTTTTTTTTTTTTGTTGTTTCTTTACTGATTGAATTACTCTTAAAAAGACAAGAAGAGGAAAACACATTTTGAGTGTACATATTATTTGAAGAAACTGGACTGTATGTTACCAAAAAGTCAGAGGCAGTGCTGCTGTTGTTGCTGCTGTTGTTGCTGCTGCTGGTGTTTTGTTAATTAATTTATCTCTATCTATACATGTAAGTATATATATATATATGCACATATACACATATATATACATATGACATATGTATGTGTGTATGTATATATATATATATATATATATATATATATATATATATATACACACACACACACGCGCGCATGTATATGTGTGTGTATAAATGTATATATGTATGTATACATATATACCTTCAATCTATATATATATATATATATATATATACATAAACTATATACATGTATATTTATATATATATGCATACAATATATATATATATGTATATACATATGCATATGTGAATATGTACATGTCTATATGTGTGTATATGTACATGTATATATATATGTGTGTGTGTGTGTGTGTATACATACATTTTATATATATATATATATATATGTATATATATATATATTCACACGCACACACGTTTTTTTTTTTTCTTTTTGGTGGTGTTGTTACCAACTTGCAAAGACCAATTAGGTATTGCACATCATTGCTGTAATGTCATGCTTAACAAGTCAACTAAGTAACTGTCTCAGCCAATGAGATGACAAGGATTGAAGAATTCAATCACAAATTTAGCTGTGATAACAACTTGAGAGTAAAAATCTTTATTTTTATGAGTTTTCTTTTTTCATGCAGGAGTCTACGATTTAAAACATTTTCTTAAAGTGGTGGTAACATGGATGTTGTACAAAAAAAAAAAAAA
>NC_068992.1:54733734-54735039 GCF_001194135.2 Octopus bimaculoides
AATTCTATATTGTAGATCCATGGATGGGCTCAGACAAACTGGTTTCCACACAGAGTGAAACAAGAAACAAGTTAGAAATAATGGTCATTACATATTTTTCCTTTATATGTAACGACCATTATTTTTAACTTGTTTCATTTATATATATATATATATATATATATATATATATATAGGTTTAATGTGTCTGTGATGTATGTGTGTCTGTGTCTGTCTATGTTTTTGTATGATTATTCCAGTTTAGTTATTTTGATGCTCTCTACAAAGGGCATAGCTACTAAGGAAGAAACAAAACTTCACCAGTGGAGATTTCATAGCAAGAACTATTGAGTCTGTGTGTACTTATACCTCTGTGTATACACATATAGCGATGGTGTGTGGTTTAGCAGCTATGATATTCAGCTCATTACTGTTAGGTCGTGAGTTCGAATCCCGACTGCGCATTTTGTCTTTGAGCAAGACACTTTGTTTCACGTTGCTTCAATCCACTCAGTCGACAAAAATGTGTTGTAGCTGTTATTCAAAGGCCCAGCCTTGTCACATGCTGTATCATGCTGAATCTCCCTGAGAATTATGTTAAGAGTATCCATGTCTGTGGAGTGCTCAACCACTTGCACATTAATTTCACGAACAGACTGTTCTGTCGATTGAATCAATTGGAATACTCGTTATAACTGACAAAGTGCTGGGCTATAGGCATATAAACCCATGTGGGCATGTGTATGGATATAAGTACATGCTACATGATAGATATTTAATAACGACTTTCCATATATGAATCGTGCTTCTTTTATGCCAACATTAGATCTGAACTCTTTTTAACCATTCTAACAATCAGTATGCATTAAGCAGAAATGCTATTAACTGTGAACATTTTTAATTAATTACAAAGAAACACGAGAATTATGCAAAATTAGTCAAAATTTGTCTTATGTGTAGTGTTTGTGATGAATTTGTGTGTGCATATGTATACAGAAAGAATCTATGCCTCTTTGAACAAACTATACATATGTGTGTGTGTGTGTGTGTGTGTGTATGATATTATGTATGAAGTTGTCGTTCTTCTTGTAGTAATATAGAAGATGGAAAAATTTATGTTTTTGCCTGAAAGGTTTTAGCTTTGATTTACATATTCTTCCTATTCTCTTTTATTGAGCTCTCTCACACACATACACACACACACATTCACACCTATATGTGTGTTAGTGTGCATATATATATATATATATGAATGCATATATGTCTATATCAGTATATATTTCACACAAGTGTGTGTATGTGTGTGTGTGTGTATATAATAAATAT
>NC_068992.1:54735049-54736486 GCF_001194135.2 Octopus bimaculoides
TATATATATATATATATATATATATATATATATATATATATATATTATATGTTGTTTTCAAAGAAAATTCTCAAATGTCTCTTAAATGTGAGGCAAAACTTTGACAATCTCTTCTTGATTAAAATAATATTTCTTTTATTGATTTCCTGAATGATTCTACAAACTTTTAAAATTTCTCCAAACTCTAATTAAATAATAAGCGGAGAAATGTGATTATGGCCTTCTAGTCTTGTAAAGCCACATGTGAAATAGCCAGAAACTTGCCCCATTTTAAGCAGAAACAACACAAACTGAATCACTTTGCAAACACTACTAATACTATTATTACCACTGCTACTAATACCAATAATAATTATAAACATCGTCAGAAGTGATTTAATCAACAAAGCAATATCACAATCAGTTTTTCTGTAAAATTTGGATGAAATTCAATTTTTCTGCATTTGCCGGTGTCACTTGCGAAAAGTTTAAATAGTTGTTATTATGTCACTTGTTGGTAAGATTCTGGTTGGCCTAAAATATATTTTCGCAATACTCACAGAAGTTTTAAATTCTATTTTCTAACGGCAAGCTTTTTAAGCTATTATTATTTGTTTGTTCTCTTGCCCATTCTATCCGCCATATATTTTACGTACATACTTACATATAAACACACACACACACACACACACAATCAAATAGAGATATATATGTAAATTATACTGTGTGCCATTGGTAAAATAGAGATTTAACGTTAACTGTTCAATTATTATTATTATTATTATTATTAATAATTTTGTTTCTTTTTCTTTCATTCTTGTAAAGTTTAAAATTCGTGTTTTTCATTTTACATTAATTAATTAATTAATTAATTAATCCTGTTAATAAGAATATAGTTGTGTATCTGATGAGATAAATGTCTGCATAGAGTTAAACATTTAGTAGTAGTAGTAGTAAATATCTTAACAGTAATTATGATAATTATATATATGTACACGCATACAAGCTCACACACACATGTATATATACATATATGTGTGTGTGTGCATTGTTATATTATTCATGTATGTATACACATGTATATATAATACACACATCTATTTATGTATTTTTCTCTCTCCCTCTCTCTCTGTGTAGATCTGTCTGTCTGTCTGTCTATCTATCTATCTGTGTGTATGGACATATATGTATCTCTGTGTGTTTGTATTGATTATATATATATATATATATATATATATATATATATATATACACATACAAACACACACACATATACACACATATACATGCACAGGGTATGTATATAATGTGTATACATATTAGCTTAGAGAATATTTACCAACATCTATCAAAATTCCATTTTAGTTTTTGCGTTGTAAATTTGTTTACAAAGTATAATTATTTAAAAGAGAGAAAAAAAAAAAATATATAGGGATATGTGTTCTCTTGAAGAATAAT
>NC_068992.1:54742325-54743779 GCF_001194135.2 Octopus bimaculoides
AAGGGTGTCACCTGAAAATAGAATATTGGTTTACTTGATAGTATTACCACCCCTACTATTACTCTGTGTTGAGCGCTTTTAATAAGAAGCCAAATGGCCATTTGTCGAAGAGTTTCCAACTTGTTGCACAAGAGACTAAATGCCAACTGTATAGTTTTTAAAACTCTAACAGCTAAAATTATATTTTTTTCATACTTTTAATATTTTTTTCTATCCCTGCCCCTCTTCTTTCTTTTTTTTTTTAAATCAAATTGTCTTCCTGTGTTTGGTCTTTTTTTTTTAATTTTCTTTGCCAGATTTTTGTATTTTTTTTTTTTTTTTCAAATATAAAAATGTTTTTCTTGATATGGTGTGACTCTTAAAGGATAGATATTCACAAATTGCTTTGCATGTTAATGTAATGGCTGGTAATTTTGTTGTTGCTGTTGTTATTACTATTAATTATTATTATTATTATTATTATTATTATTATTATTATTATTAGGTTGTGTAAATGTCCAAGACCAAAACATACCATACTAAATGCATTTCTGTATTTAGTTTAGCTTCTTCCAACTGGAAAAAAAAAAAAAAAATTGCTGAAGTAAACTTGAATCTTTTCTTGTCTAAGATAAAATTTTTGCCTTTTCATACATTCAAAGGTCACTAAAATATATACCAGTAATACACACAGGGATTAATTCAACCGATTCTATCTACCTCTTTGCTCCTTCACAAATTTGCGCTTTATTCAGGTGCGAAAGTAAAAATATTTTTACTATTAAGAACTAGTCAAGGCAGCGAGATGGCAGAAGTGTTAAGACACTGGAGTAAATATTTAGTAGCATTTCTTCCAGTTTTCCATTTTGAGTTCAAATGCCACCGGGGGTCGACTTTGCCTTTCATCCTTTCAGAGGTCAATAAAACAAGTACCAGTTGAGTGTTGGGGGTCAGTGTAATCAACTGGTAGCCTCCTACCAATTTTCAGGCTTTGTGCCTGTAATAGAAATAACTATTAAGAATTATTGGGGCTCTTTCATCAAGCTCAGCACCATCTTTTATTCATGTCTTGATGTTGGGGACTGTCCACGAAATATGTAACAGTAATATTTAGGGGTTATAATCCTTCCCTGGAAATATTGTGTATGTGCAGTAACAAAAAAATAAAAAATTTTTTTTTGTAATGTTCCAATTTCACATTCTGAGTTCAAATACTGCTGAGATTGACTTTACCTTTCATCCTTTTGTGGTTGATAAAATAAGAACCAAGTCAAGCACTGGGGTCGATGGAATCGACTAGACTCCTCTCCACAAATTTCAGGATTTGTGCCTTTAATAGAAAGGATTATTATTATTATTATTATTATTATTATTATTATTATTATTATTATTATTATTATTATTTAGTGTAATTGATAATTTTGATCTACTTTGTTCACTCACAATTGAGATGTGTGTGTGTATGTATATATATA
>NC_068992.1:54744479-54746985 GCF_001194135.2 Octopus bimaculoides
CTTTTGAAAAAGAAATTTTTTTTTTTTTTTACAAATAGTTTTTCTTTTCCATTATGTTTGATGTAAGTTTTTTTAAAGTTTTTTTTAGTTTTTTAAAATTTATAATTTCGAAATGTAAAAATGGCCTTTTAAAATCTAAGAAGTAAATACTTGTTTATTATTGTAGGCAAGATTTATAATCTTTATGTTCTAGAAACAGATCTTGCCGAACTCTTACTTTTCCTTTCATCTCCCCTGGGGATTGATGAAATAAAAGCAGCAGTCAAAAACTGGGGTTGATACTATTAACTGACCCCCCTCCTTTCAGAAATTGCTCACCTTGTGCCTAATTTACTAACAACTTTTATTATTATCATTATTATCATTATTACCCCTCCCCTGAAATTCCTGGCCTTGTGCCAAAATTTGAAATTATTATTATTTTTATTATTTTTATTATTATTATTATTATTAAGGCAGCGAGCTGGCAGAATTGTTAGCACGGTGGGTTAAAATGCTTAGTGGCATTTCGTCCATCATTACGTTCTGAGTTCTAATTGCACCAAGGTCGACTTTGCCTTTCATCCTTTTGAGGTCGATAAAATAAGTACCAGTTGAACACTGGGGGTTGATGTAATCGACTCATCCCCACCTTCCCTAAGCTGCCCTTGTAGCAAAAATTTGAAATTATTATTATTATTATTGAGGCATTGACCTGGCAGAATCATAAGCACGTGGGACAAAAAACTGCTTAACGGGATTTCTGTCTTTACGTTCTGAGTTTGAAATCTGCTCAGGCTGACTTTGCCTGTCATCATTTCGGGGTCGATGAAATAGGTACCAGTTGAGCATTGGAGTTGATGTAATTGACTAGCCCTTCCCCCACAAGATTTCAGGATTATTATTATTATTTTTATTTTTATTTCTATTATTATAGTGGTGAGCTAGTAGAATCATTAGAATGTTGCACAACATGTTTTGGGTTATTTTTTCCAACGTTCTTCTTTCTGAGTTCAGTTCCTGCTGGACGTCAACTTTGCCTTTTGTCCTTTCAGGTTCAATAAGACAAAGTACCTGTCAAATACTAGGATTGATATTATTGACTAGCTCCTCCCCAACCACTCAAAATTGCTGGCCTTATAACTAATTTAGAAGCAATTATTTTTAATTATGGGAGCTATTTTCACTTACCCAACTAATGTTCCTTGGTAACTAATTTGAATGTCGCAATTTATTCGTCTTTTATTAATCTGTGGCCTTGTATCGTATCTGTGTAATGGTTCCTTGTCAAATGTATTATTATTATTATTATTATTATTAGTGTTACTATTAATGTTACTCTTATCTAAGGCAGTGAGCTAACAGAATCATTTGAGCACCAGACAAAATACTTAGTAGCATTTTGTCTGACTCTTTTATGTTCTGAGTTCAGGGTCTTTAAAATAAAGTACCAGTTAAGTACTGGGGTCAGTGTAAACGACTAACTCCTTCACCCTACCTAAAATTGCTGGCCTTGTGCCAGAATTTAAAATCATTATTGTTACTGTTGTTGTAGTGGGGGTCATGATGTGTCAGTAAGTTCTCGGCAAATGAAGTGTACAGTACGGTATTTGATTCTACTGCTGTTAACGGGGAAAGGCATTATTGTCACACCTTCTGCTTTCTCTTCTTCAAAATATATGTAGGGTATCAGGCTGATGCCCCAAATTATTTATGCGGCAGGGAAAAAAAAAAAATCATCTGTGGTGGTGAGCATTTGGTGAACCGAGTGAGTCTTCAAACCGTTTAGGAAAGGCATGAATGCTGCAATCTCACATCTCCTTTCTATAAAGCTGAAGTTTCTTGTCTCAATGTTATTAGTATTATTGTTATTATTAGGGTGGTGGGTTGGCAAAATCATTGGGGCACTATTTGTTCCAACTCGTTAAACATTCTGAGTTCATGTCCTGCTGAGGTTGAATTTTGCTTTTCATCCTTCTGGTGACATTTAGATTAAGTAGTAGACAAGCACCGAGGTCAAAATAGTCAGCTGTTCCTCCCCAATCCTCGAAAATTCTGGCCTGTGCTTGAATCAGAAACTATTGTTATTCTAATTATTATTCTAATTATTATTCTAATTATTCTAATTATTATTCTAATTATTATTATGAAGGCAGCAAGCTGGCAGAATCATTAGTGCATCAGGCAAAAAAACTTTGCAGCATTCATTCTGGTTTTTTTATGTTCTGTGTTCAAATCTTGGTGAGGTAAAGTTTGCTTTTTATTCCTCTGAGGTTGATACAATAACATATGCCAGTCAAGTATAGAGAGCAAAAATTGCTAGCCTTATACCAAAATCAGAAACTATTATTATTATTATTATTATTGTTATTAACGAGGGTGGCGAGCTGGCAGAGTCGTTAGCATGCTGGGCAAACTGCTTAGCGGTATTTTGTTTGCCTCTATGTTCTGAGTTCAAATTCCGCTGAGGTCAACTTTGCCTTTCATCCTTTCGAGGGTTGATAAATTGAGTACCAGTTGTGTACTA
>NC_068992.1:54747052-54748621 GCF_001194135.2 Octopus bimaculoides
GGATCTAATCGACTCAATCCCTTCCCCCCAAATTTGAGGCCTTGTACCTCCACTAGAAAGGATTACTACTACTACTACTACTACTACTACTACTAAGGTGGCAAGTTGGTAGAAGCATTAGCATACCAGGCAAAATGCTTAGTGGCATTTCACCTGTCTTTAGGGCTTGACTTCAAATTCTGCCAAGGCCGACTTTGCTTTTCATCCTTTTGGGAGTTGATAAAATAGGTACCAGTTGAGCACTGGGGGTTGACATAATCGACTTATCCCCTCTCCACAAAAATGGCAAAATTTGAAACCATTATTATTATTACTATTGTGGTGAGCTGGCAGAGTCGTTAGCATGCCAGACAAAATGTTTAGCAGCATTTCATATGTCCTTACGTTCTGAGTTCAAATTCCGCCAAAGTCGAATTTGCCTTTCGTCCTTTTGGGGTCGATGAAATAAGTACTAGTTGAACATGGGGATTGATGTAATCAACTCATCTCCTACCCACGAAAATGGCTGCCCCTGTGGCAAAATTTGAAACCATTATTATTATTATTATTATTATTAAGGTGGTGAGCTGGCAGAATTGTTATCATGCCCAGTAAAATGCTTAGCGGTATTTAAACTGCCACTACGTTCTGAGTTCAAGTTCTGCTGGGGTAGACTTTGCCTTTCAAAATTCCAGGGTTGATAAATTAAGTACCAGTGAAACACTGGGGTCAATGCAATTGACGAGTCCCCTTCCCAAAAATTTCAGACCCTGTACCTATAGCAGAAAGGATTATTATTATTATTATTATTATTATTATTATTATCATCAAGGTGGATTGCTCGCAGAATCATTGGTGCGTTGGACAAAATGCGCAATGGCATTTCTTCCATCTTTGCATTCTTGAGTTTAAATTCTGCTGGCATCAACTTTGCCTTTCACCCTTTTAGAATTAACAAAATAGGTTCCTTCAACTGAGGTTGACGTAATCAACTAACTCTAACCCCACCTGCTGCAATTTCAGGTCTTATGCCTGCAGTAGAAAGGAGTATTATTATTATTATTATTATTATTATCATGAACTGTTGTATCTCAGTGACAAACTTCGTTGTAGAGGTAAAAGTAAGCTCTCAGCAATAATGAGTTCCTGAACTCATTTTCATTTCCCGGTTGAAGCTAAGTCACTTCTCTTACACAACATTATGACCCCCTTTTGGAGAAAGGGCCTGGACTTCAGTCACACAATCTCACCCCTCCTCCTCCTCCTCCCTGGTATATATAACTGTGTCTTTGTGTCTACCAAAAATTTAAAAAAAAAAATTTTTTAACTATAGAAAAAGTTGAATGTTTTGTCAGCCATAAGTTTGTAATGCATGCTAATGTTATAACAAATATACACATATATATCTATGTACTTATATGTATATACACTTATGCATTTATATATATATATATTGGTATATATATATATGCATATGTGTACATATGCATGTGTGTACATATATGCATATACATATATAGATATATGTACATATACATATATATTATATATGTGTATATATATTATGTATGTATATATATATATATATAT
>NC_068992.1:54749217-54749878 GCF_001194135.2 Octopus bimaculoides
TTTTTTTTTTTTTTTTTTTTTTTTTTTTTTTTTTTTTTTTTTTTTTTTATTCAACAAACAAGAACGTTGGTAAAATTCTTTTTTACTGAAGAATTTACAAATAATAACTACAACAACAACAACAACAACAAATAAAGAAACAACCTGAGAGTTTTTGTGAAACAAAAACAAAATGAAGAGCAAAAACAAAAAAAAAAATTTAACTTTTTTTCTGTCTTTTTGTTCCATTTTATTTAAATCCCCCTTTTTTTGTCAAAGTACCAAGAAAACATTAAAAAAAAAGAGAAATTGAATTATTTTGTTTCTTTTTGTTGTTTATTTTTTATTTTAAGTTTTTTTTTTGTTTTTCAAAATTTTGCATCTATACATGGGAAGTTGGTAGACTTTAATGCTTGTAGAATTACAAACATGCTTAAAATATGGATGCACTTGTTTATATAGGCTTTAACATGAGTGTACTTTAACCTATCAGCCTACATAATTATCTATCTATCTATCTCATCTATCTATCTATCTATCTATCTATCTATCTATCTATCTGTGTATGTATGTGTGTGTGTATATATATATATATATATATATAAAAACACATAAAAGCACCCACTACACTCTCTGAGTGGTTGGCGTTAGGAAGGGCATCCAGCTGTAGAAACTCTGCCAA
>NC_068992.1:54749888-54751020 GCF_001194135.2 Octopus bimaculoides
CCCACTACACTCTCTGAGTGGTTGGCGTTAGGAAGGGCATCCAGCTGTAGAAACTCTGCCAAATCAGATTGGAGCCTGGTGTAGCCTTCTGGTTTCACCAGTCCTCAGTCAAATCGTCCAACCCATGCTAGCATGGAAAGCGGACGTTAAATGATGACGATATATATATATATATATATGGATGGATGGATAGATAGATGTATGTATATATTTCAAGTGATAGCTTGTCCAGAATTTCACTATAATTTTACACAAAGATTGTAGAGATGGCCAAGACAGTAGAATGCTTGAATAAAACGCTTTACTGTATCACTTATGGAACCCAGATAAAAGTTCACTCAGCTGGTGTTAATTGTACAAGTTTTAGTAAGAAATTCATCAATTCAATTGACTATTGTTATACCTCAACTTCCTGAAATTGACCCAGTGCCTAGGGTAAAGTAGTGAATATTAATTAGATATATTTGTAACTAGTTTTGAATCGTATGCTTAACTTAGGAGAGCTAAATGCAATTCTCAGTTCACGCGTGTTACACATATGTAAGTCATGCACACTAACACAAATGCACCCATGTACACTGTATCTGTTTAGTAAAGCCGTTGTTAAATGCGGTAATGACTGATCAATGTAATAATGTTCAGTACTAGCTAGTCTATGTTTAACGATCTAATTAATTAATTAATTAGCTTTCAGATCATCAATTTATTCAATGCTGTATATTTATGTTTAGTCTATTCGTATATTGATTTGTTTTTATTTTTGAATTTTTGTTAGACTATTTCTAAATACCAGCATGCTGAGCTGGCAGGAAAAATGTGGGATTAAGTTTTGATTTTCTTTGGTTTGTAGTAAAGCGGTAAAAACAAAGAGAGAAAAAAAAAAAAAAAGACATCAAAACTTTAGAAAGAAACTGAAACTTCAAAAACATTGCTTGTCCATTGTGAATTGTGAATACCAAAGAAGACTAATAACTTCCTATTATCGTTTCAATTCCTACAAATTCAGTTTTGCATTGGCTCTGAACAGAACTGTTTGTTTTGTAGTTGAGCTTGCTCTATAGTCCAGGAGAATAGCCCTTCTTCTCCAAGTGCTTTAATATAACTGGCAGCTAAGTCTCTTTGGCTATGGAAA
>NC_068992.1:54757857-54761876 GCF_001194135.2 Octopus bimaculoides
ATATATATATATACACATATATACACACACATATATATATTATATATATTATATAATATATGCATATATATATAGTATATACATATACATATATATATATATATGCATATATATATAGTATATACATATACATATATGTATATGTATATATATATATATATATATAAATATATATGTGTGTGTGTGTGTGTGTGTGTGTGTGTGTGTGTACGTATGTACATACAGACACACAGACAAATACACAGACTTGTACATTGGTATCAGACAAATGACTTGATCTAATAAAAGAGTTTTATACACACTCACACACACACTTATATATATATATATGTGTGTGTGTTTCTGTATATGTATATATACGTATATATATAAATACACACATTCACACCGATATACATATATGCACACACACACATGTCTGGATATATATATATATATATATATATATATATATATATATATATATATATATGTATGTATGTATGTATATACACACACATATGTAACTATATATATGTATAGGTTTACTAGTCCCAGTTCTTGGTTTTAAATTGTAATGAATTTTTTTTTTTTTTTTTTTATATTGTAATCAACAGTTTGTAATAATGCTAACCCTACTTAATTCTGTCTCTGTTCTTGAATTCACTTGCTCTATTAATGTAATTGCTGCTGCTATGTTGGTCTGTTTATATATTTCTTCATTACAGTCAAGTTTTTTTTTAATGATTTTTTTTCTTTTCCCTTTTTTCCCCGTTTACTGCTTCCTCAAGCAA
Organism: Octopus bimaculoides; assembly: GCF_001194135.2. Classification (NCBI taxonomy): domain Eukaryota; kingdom Metazoa; phylum Mollusca; class Cephalopoda; order Octopoda; family Octopodidae; genus Octopus; species Octopus bimaculoides. Next base: position 54,758,631 of record NC_068992.1, read on the forward strand.
ACATGTTGATCTGGGTTGTAGTACCAGGAATAAATTGCTAATTATAACTAATATATACTTGTGTTTGTGTATTTATCTTTTCGTTTGATTTTTACATTGAAGGGCAATGTAGCATATTAGTGAAATGTGCAGTGGATGCATAAAGGATGCAAAAAGAAATGGGATATATGTGTTCCACTGTATGTGCAATATTTCTTTCTAATTTTGGCAAAAGATCTGCAATTTTCAAGGAAGGGGCAAGTTAATTACATCAACCCCAGTACTTGAATGGTACTTCTTTTATCAACCCTCAATGGATAAAAAGCCAAGTCGACCTCAGTGGAATTTGAATTCAGAACCTAATGAGTCAAATGAAGTATCATAAAGCGTCTTTTACCAGATTTTGCCAGTTCAAGTCTCACTCTAGGCTGTGTCATATTAACTCTTCATGAAACGGTGGAGCACAAATGAATTGAGGAAAAAACTGGATACACGAGGAAATAGATGCTATAGAGAACACTGAACTTCTAAATACATATGACAGTTTGGGTTGGAAGTGCTAAGTGACCAAGGTGAGTGGAACCAGAGAAAGAATTGGGCCAAAGTGGTACAAGCTGAAGTGGTACAAGACTGAAGTGTATGACAGTTAATAAAGAGTCCCCACAAATAGTGAAACACTTAGTAAGAAGTCGTATCACATTCACACAAATAAGTCGATATAAAAATGATGATTCACTTACTTTGCCAGGACATAAGAATCATGAACGATTGATTACCAGATTTTTTTCTGGTGGCAGATATAATAAAACACTTTGTTTTTATATGGAATTTAATATTTCTGATGATATAAAGGAGAAAGATACAGCTCTATCTCTATTTATATAGGCTTATAGGGCCGGTTCCCAGATTCTCTCTATATCTAGTGTATACACTCCCCACTGAATGGGACGCCGGTTCTTTGCAGGCCAGTGATATCATGGATAATATTTAATAATATCTTATGGATGTGAAAATGTCCTCACAAATGAACATGAGGGATGCAGAAATGTATGTCGCAATACATTAATAAAGTCTAAAAGTTTCCCTCCACAAGTCATTTTCAGTATTCCTACATACAGGGTCTTGCAGATAAATTGAGACAATTTTTTATGATGCATAAAACTGGTTATAAATACTAAAATAATGGTAGTAGAGAGATATAATTTTAATGTAGCATTTATTACTACAAAAACATTTATCAACCAATATGGTTGCCCTTTTGGGCAATCACTGCCTCCACACAAGAACGAAATTTTTGTCACAACCTCTGCCTTTTTCATTTTGTATGTCGCACGCATGATGCAAGTCTTCAAACTGTTGATACCTGAGTGTGGTGAAGCATTGGTCCTTGCTTGAAGTACGCCCATAAAAAGTAATCGAAAAGGTTGAGATCTAGGCTATTACTGGGCCAGATTTTGGCTCTCACAAAAAATGGCACCTTTTCACCAAGGAAGGTATGTGTTGCTTTTCACCCATAGCATGGTGCAGAATCCTGGATAAGCACAACATTGTCAAGCCTAAACTTTTGCTCCATCCAAGGTAACAGAGAGTTCTTCAGGATGTCCGGATATTCCTTTGTGTCGATCTTCATGCCATACTCAATGAAGTGTGGATCCATTACACATCCATCACTCGCTACGGCTCCAAATACCATCACGGAGGTAGGATTCTTAGTCTCAAACACAGGGGTGACGTCAGAAGGGTTGTATGCAATCACTCGAGAATTTCTGCGTTTCACCTCAGCGTCCATAGTGAACTTTTCGTCCACTAACTCGAAAGTTTTTCCTGCACCTTGATGCTTGAGGAATGACAGAAACTTTGGGTATCTCTCGGCTCTGATTGCTTTGGCCTTGGCTGTTAGGAGGTGATGATGTCGAACATAACTAGTCATTGCCAAGGTTCCTGTTCACAGCTCTGAACACCATGGAAAGGGACACAGTGCGTTTCTTTACAAGCGTTGTCGTGGATGGGTTGGCTTCGATCGAACGTTTGAGACTAGCGAGAAACTTTGGATTGCACTTAAAATCACTTCGAGTCTTGTGTTCTTTTCTATCAATCATTCTATCTTCCTTGAAATGGTTAATACTCACGACAAACTGCTGCTTTTGGAAGTTTCGTCAACTTAACAATTTTATTGGCAGTGTGTCCGGCGCGCACCAAAGCAAAAATGGTGGAACGATTCTGTTGTCGAATCAGTTCGCTATTTACCTGAAAAATAAAGAGGGGGACTAGATTTGAAGCAAGCAAGCAAGTGATCGTCGCAGAGCAACGTAAGATGAAGTGTTTTGCTCGACAACACTACGAACCATCTGGTTCAGGAATTGAAACCACGACCTCTCGAACAATACCCTAACCACTTGGCCATGCACCTTCTACACGTACTTCTATAATAACTATATAGGTGCTAATGTTGTGAAATCGCGTGGCCAAGTGGTTAGGGTGTTGCACACACGATCGCAAGACCGTAGTTTTGATTCTTGGGCTGGCAGCGCGTTATGTTTGTTTTTTTATGAGCAAGCATTTCATACCAAATTGTTTCCATTCCACTCAACTAATCCCGCAACAGACTTGTGTTCCGTTCAGGAATAATGTTGGCCTGGCTGCCCAGTCAGCAGGATGCTGACTTCGAAAGCTACAACAATGCGAGGAAAAGTAGTGTGATCAGCGGTATGTTACAACATCCGATAGTGGTGGGGTCAGTAGAGTAATACAGTGAAATATAAAGATAATAATCAAATAAATATTATGCAGTAAGTCGATTCCTAATTAAATCAATAACAATGGTTTCAAATTTTTGCACAAGGCCAGCAATTTCGGGGGAGGGGGTAAGTCTTGTATAAATGTTTGTCTTGTATAAATGTTTGTCTTGTATAAATGTTTGTCTATTCCATGTCAGACTCTGCTTTCCTCGACGGATAGGCCTCTTGATCAGGACAGATTTGTGCAATCTTACGCAAAAAAAAAAAATTAATAAATTCTTTGACGATCTTTTCCCTTTTAAAATTATTTTGTCCCCACCAACATCGTTTGACAACCGATGCTGGTGTGTTTATGCCCCCGTAACTTAGCGGTTCGGCAAGGGAGACCAATAGAATAAGTACTAGGCTTACAAAGAATAAGTCCTGGGGTCGATTTGCTCGACTAAAGGTGGTGCTCCAGCATGGCCACAGTCAAATGACTGAAACAAGCAAAAGAGTAAAAGTGTAAAGAGTATATATATATATATAT
>NC_068992.1:54762097-54762932 GCF_001194135.2 Octopus bimaculoides
TATATATATATATATATTTATTTATTTATTATATATACATGTTCTAACAGAAAATGTAATAATAACGCATCGAATATTAAGAAATTTAACTCTTTTTCTCATAGAAGGAGTTGCTTCCCTTTTTCTCCTGTCTTAACTTCTAAATTTCGTTAAGTAATAAGCTCCTCCATTTTTTTCCTGTGGGATGTTCCTCTGTCCCATTTTTCTTGCTGTTGATCTCACATCGGCTCTTAGATTTTTACGTCACATACAGATTTTTCAGATACCTCTAATACAAACTTTAGCAATGTAGTGCATATAGTGGAATGGAGATTGTAGTCAGAAGGTGAAAATAGTTTGTTTAACTGTCGTGGCTGTTCTATCAGGAGAACATTTCGTTCTCTTTTACTGACTTTCATGATTCTGTTCGTATTTTATCTTTTATTCATTGCGGCCATGCTGGGGCACCGCCTCGAACGGTTTAGCCGAGCAAATCGACTCTGAGTACTTGCTTTTTTAAGCCTGATACTTATTTGTACATAGTTTATCGGTTTCTTTTGCCGAACCGCTAGAGTAGAGGAATGTAAAGAAACCAACAGCGGTGGTAGTAGCAGTGGTAGGACAATACCAACACACACACACACACACACACACACACACACACACACACACATATGATGAGCTTCTTTCAGTTTTTGTCTACCAAATCCACTCACATGGCTTTGGTCGGCCAGTGGCTATAGTAGAAGACACTTGCTTAAGGTGTCATACAATGGGAATGATCCCGGTATCATGCGATTGGGAAGCAAACTTCATACCACACAGCCACGCCTGCGCTTATTTTGTAATCTCGGTC
>NC_068992.1:54764103-54766603 GCF_001194135.2 Octopus bimaculoides
TGTACCCTTAACGTAGTTCTCGGGGATATTCAGCGTGACACAGAGTGTGACAAGGCTGACCCTTTGAATTACAGGCACAACAGAAACAGGAAGAAAGAGTGAGAGAAAGTTGTGGTGGAAGAGTACAGCAGGGCTCGCCACCATCCCCTGCCGGAGCCTCGTGGAACTTTTAGGTCTTTTCGCTCAATAAACACTCACAACGCCCGGTCTGGGAATCGAAACCGTGATCCTACGACTGCGAGTCCGCTGCCCTAACCACTGGGCCATTGCGCCTCCATTTACTAAAATTATGAAGGCGGCAATGACAGAACTGTTAGTGCGTAGGATTAGACACCTAAGAGAATTTCGGTTTTCTTTCGTTCGGAGTTCAAATCACGTCGAGGTCAACTTTGCATGTCATCCTATCGGACCAATCAAGTACTCAAATAAACCCTTCCGCCTTGAATTGCTAACCTTGTGCCAAAATTTGAAGCAATTGAAAGGCGTCGAGATAGTAGAATCGTGAGCGAGTCGGACGAAATTCTTGAAGGCATTTCTTCCCGCTTTATACGTTCGAAGTTCAAATTCCACCGAGGTTGACTTTGCCTTTTATCTTCGGGATCAATGAAATAAAGTACTGGGGTCGATGCAGTGGACTTACCATATCCCCCAAAATTGCTGGCCTTGTGCCAAAATTTGAAACCATTAATTATAAAACTAAAGGCGGCATGCTGGCAGAGACATTTGCACGCTGAACAAAATATTTTTCAGCATTTTTCCCGGCTTTACGTTCTAAGTTTACGTTCTGTTCAAGTAGACTTTGCCTTTCATCCTTTGGGAATCGATGAAATAAATACCAGTCACGTACTGGATCGATGAAATCGATTTACCCCGTGCCCCAAAATTGCTGACCTTGTGCCAAAATTTGAAACCGTTATTTTCTGGTTTTATATTCTAGGTTCAAGTTCTGCTGAGGGCAACTTTGCGTTTCATTCTTTCGGGATCGATGAAATAAGTACCATTTGAACACTGTGGCCTCAAAATACCAAGGGTTGAAAGCATTTGTAGTGAAACCTCTCTCTCCGGTATTTCTCTATCTTTGTGTAGACCGAGCGACACGTTTAAAGGAGTTTTCTTCTCGTTTGTCGCCATCTCCTTTGGTTCGCACAGTCGTTCTCTACACATTTTTCTAAAAATTAAAACTTATATGAACGGAAATGGTTTCATTTTAATCGTTAAATTTTCTAAATACGTTTTGCCTCTAGTGGTAAATTTGTTATTAAAGGGAAGAGAACACTGATTTGTAAAAAGAAAATTACGAAGTCAGATTCTTTTTTCTAATATAAACATTATTTATTGCAACTAATGAATGTTCAATCGTTTATTTTCCGTATTATTTCTGACGTAATTGTAAATGTTGACTAGATCCAAACTGCATACCAGTAGAAATAGTTTTATCTTTAGCGTTGAACTCGGTTTAATCTTGCTGTGCATCGATTTGGGACTTAAAGCAACAACAGTATCATCATGAAGAAGAAGAAGAAGAACAACAACAATAACGGCTATAAGAACATCGATAGCAGCAACTACAGCAGCAGCAGAAGAATTTAATAAGGCAAGACAAAAGACACTTTTCAACTGAAATATCGAAGTTTTGATCATTATTGCAGTAATATTGAATTTTGATTAAAACGAAAACGAAGCATCATCGGGATTTCTATAAGGAATCCATTTATAATTGTTTGCAATTGGTGTACGAAGATTCTTCTGATGCAGCTTGAAAGCCACGATAATCGCATTAGCGATTGTAACTGTAGTCTTTCATATTTCTTCGTTATATTTCGGTTATATCTACAAATCCTGATGTCATTAGGTGAAAATCATTTTAATCTGTGATGTTCATTGAATTTCATTGCCTGTAAGGCATAGCCCACAGTTATCTCCGCATTAGTAATGCACTCTCTAGGGAAGCTTTAATGCTTTCTTTGTTCATCCGAAATACAACTTGTACGGGGGTCTTATAAAACTATTACTCTAATGCAAATAATTCATTATAAACGCTATTCATCAACTAATGATATTTTCTTGTTTCAGTCGTTAGACTGCGGCCATGTTGGGGCGCCGCCTTGAAGAATTTTAGTCGGATGATTTGACTCCAGTAGTTATATTTTTAAAAATACTGGTACTTATTCTAGCTGTCTCTTTTGCCGAATCGCTAACCTACAGGGACATAAACACACCGCCACCGGTTGTCAAGCGATGGTGGAAGACGGATCTTTGTGGTTGTCGTCACTGTCTACAATTTTGTTCCAATTGTTTTCAAATTTGGTATATGGATTAAGTTTTGTATACTAATTATGAAAATAAAATTCATTCCCCATATAAATTAATAATCAAAAAGTTATTAGCCCTTCAAAATTTGCAAAATTTGGGTATTTTAGCCAATCAGAAGCGAGTATTTTACACATCACCGTGAAGTTCTTGTTAGCATATTAAGCAAAGAAGCACCACATGTTCCAAA
>NC_068992.1:54772212-54779712 GCF_001194135.2 Octopus bimaculoides
GTGCGTAACTGGTACTTATTTAATCGAGCCAGAAAGGATGAAAGGCAAAGTCGACTTCGGCGGAATTCGAACTCAGAACGTAACGGCACACGAAATACCGCTAAGCACTTCGCCCGGCGTGCTAACGTTTCTGCCAGCTCGCCGCCTTAATATTCTTTTCTACTCTAGGCACAAGGCCCGAAATTTTTGGGGAAGGGGCCAGTCGATTAGATCGACCCCAGTATGCAACTGGTACTTAATTTATCGGCCCTGAAAGGATGAAAGGAAAAATCGACCTCGGTAGAATTTGAACTCAGAACATAAAGACAGACGAAATACCGCTAAACATTTCGCCCGGCATGCTAACATTTCTGCTAGCTCACTGCCTCTAGGGAGAACAAAATATTAACTCAATAATGTATATAAATTTAAACCATTTGATACCTACTCACTCTTGGTTTTCTGATACAAAGTTTTCGTGTTAAAGTGACAAAAATTTAAACTTTTCATCAAAATTTCCTTCTTATGCTCCAAATACTCTTTTTTTCTACTCTAGGCACAAGGCCCGAAATTTTGAGGGAGGAGGCCATTCGATTAGATCGACCCCAGTATGCAACTGGTACTTAATTTATCGACCCCAAAAGGATGAAAGGCAATGTCGACCTCGGCGGAATTTGAACACAGAACATAAAGACAGACGAAATACCGCTAAGCATTTCGCCTGGCGTGCTAACGATTCTGCCAGCTCGCCGGCTTATATGCTCCAAATACTAGCTTAATACAGACCAAATTAGTTTACTGAGCTCTTAGTTATTTTCATGAATGATTGAAACAAAGGCAGGTTATTTCTTTAGGAATATAACAAAAAACACAATCTATGTTTACGTGTATGTATGTATGTATGTATGTATGTATGTATGTCATTATTCAGTTTATTTCAAGATTCTTGCCAATAGAGAAAGAATCGGTTTCTAACCTAGATCCAAAGTTCCTGCATTGGAATTTCAACATCAGCAACAGGGTATTTTTGTATGTATGTATGTATGTATGTATGTATGTATGTATGTATGTACAGCATTCCCTCGACTATCGCGGGTGTTATGTACCACCCACCCCTCGATAGGTGAAAATCCGCGAAGTAGAAGCAGTAATATACTGCATATATTTCATTTTATTGTTTTTATAATTTATATATATTTATTTTATTATAAATGGAAAACAACACCACGGAGGAATCGACGTAAGCTTAAATAATAAACCGTGATATGGCGAGGTATTATTGTACATCTATTTAATCATACAATGTACAGCAGTTGTTGAAATTAGCCGTGGGTAGGGTACAAATCGATTAGGGACGGAGACTAATAGACAAAATGGTTATTTCATATATCATATCGGTGAAACTTGAAGCAGATAGACCCACAGATAATAGCGTGTGAATATTGATTTAAAAACACCCTTCGGACAATTCTCTCTCCCCCCTCTTTCTATATATATATATATATATATATATATCGATTACAAAACGGACTGGAAACGATGAAAAATTAAACAATTAGTGAAATAACTGCTCTGACATTTATTCGTTAAATGAATGAAGTCGAAATTCCTAATTTTTCAAGATATCACGATGTTTAGGAAAATTTTACAAAAGGTCACTTCCTACAATCATTTCGTAAAATTGACGCATGTTTTCGTTTTGTTCGTTTCATTTCGTTTTGCTTAATTCCTGTTTAGTTTTAGTATAAAATATTGATTTTTATTTTTCAGAAAACACAGCCATACACTATCAGAGATGTTCTTGGTTGGCTAGTGGTTTTGCCTGAGACCGTTTGTTGAATCTAAAACGATTGTAGCATGTTAGATACATATTGGCTAGCAGAAATATTTCCAAGACTATTAACTTCACGTAAGCATTTATTAATTGGTGCCAAAATTTTTGTCGCACGATCTGCAACCTGATTACTGATATGCTTTTACTGCACCTAATTCATGAGGTTGAGTGAAATTCATGAAAGTTAAAGAAGTGATTTTTAAATTCTCAATCGCAGGATAATGCTAATAATATAGTCTGAGCAGGATGAACTACCCCTATTTTGCAGAAAAAAAGGGTAGGTGGTTAGCTGTGGGACACGAACTCACGTCTCTGTGATTACGCGTCACGATGCTCTGACCGATTGAGCTAAACTCCCCCACTACAGATTCCTCTGCAAATTTAAGATGTATGGAAATCTCGCTTTATGAAACGCTATCATGTGTTAAATTCAAATTACGATGAACGTAAACAAACAAACGAAGTTTGCTTTTAGAAGCGTTGAGATGTCTTAGAAAGTTAAAGAAGTGATTTTTAAATTCTCAATCGCAGGATAATGCTAATAATATAGCCTGAACAGGATAAACTACCCCTATTTTGCAGAAAAAAGTGTAGGTGGTTAATATGCTTCCACAATGCAGTGAAAAGAGGAATGAGGAACCTAACGTTTCAGAACTAAGAAAAAGTAAAAAAATTATTTTGTTTCCTCTCTCAGATGAAGAAACATTAAATTTCTCGGTTAAGATGCAGTTTACAGTTGTAAAAATTGTGAAAGTGAATTATCTTAAAAATAACGAAACTAAATTACGATAGAAATTGAAAGTGACAACAGTGACATCTTATAATTTTCTGAAAGCAATGTATGTGACATAAACGATATATAAGAAGGTGCATATATTTAATATCACACGAAAACCCTTCATATATTTATATAAAATGAAAACAATCTCTTTTACGGGAAATTATATCATCAATGCCCGAAATAAGATGCACAAATAGTTTTTCATGATTTCTAAATTTGTTTCGACGCACATTCTCTTGAAGATATGATTTAAATATATTATCTCTAATCCCACTTGTCTTCTTGGCGAACACCCATCGCCCTTTCTATAATCCGTGTGTGAATGCTGTCATCGTCTAGATCAACAAAATTGAGTGTATGGTCGACAACTTCACGATTAAAGAGGTTGTCAAGACCCACACTGGAAACCCACTTGTCGGATATTAAATGTGTTCTTGCTATTATCCAATACTTTATAATGGACCAAAAGTGCCTTCCCCACTGATTGACAGCAGATGTTGATCTGTTGAATGATGACAAAGTTTATCTGTCAGCTGGAGGTTTGAGACGTCACATGGTTCATGTTGTTGGAGGCAATCATGTATGTAATTGCTGAAGTGTGCAGGCCACGCGCTAGACTGAAAAGTCACACCCGTGCTGCTCACATATGAGAATAATTCAGGAATACATCAGACCAGGGGTTTTCAAACTGTGGTCTGCGGACCACAGGGGGTCCTCAAGGACAAGACAGGGGGTCCGTGGAAAGCCAAGACAGGGGGTCCATGCAAAGCCAAGCAAGCACATCCTTCTCACTAAGTATGTATTAAAAAAATCCTGTGTGTATAATTGACAATAAACCTATTTGTTAAATACTGTTAAATAAATAAATGTAAAAATATATGTTATTTTAAGCAAATATTTATGTATAAATTTCATAAGCGTTTATAAGGGGGTCCCTAAGGTAAAGCCTGAAATATAAAGGGGTCCGCAAGTCAAAAAGTTTGGAATCCCCTGCATCAGACGATGGCAATAATCGAGAACGAGGAAGCAGCCATCATGTATGTATGTATGTATGTATGTATGTATGTATGTATACAGCCATTTCCAATCGGGAGAGGAGCGGCCTGTTTCGCCCGTTCCGAGTTCGAGAGTAGATCGAGGCTATCAACGTCTCCAGGGCCTCCAGTCGTTCACTTTATCGGATGGAATTGTGCGTGGCTCTCCTGCTGGCGCCAAATATCCCGAGGGAAACCTCGGTATGTATGTATGTATGTATGTATGTATTCATATATGCATGCATATATTCATATATGTATGCAAGTATATATATATACATGTATGCATATATGCGTGCATGTATGTATGCATGTATATTTGCACATATGTATGTGTGTGTACATGTATGTATGTATGTATGTATGTATGTATGTATGTATGTATATTTGTACATATGTATGTGTCTGTACTTGTATGTATGTATGTAGGATGTAATTTTCTTTTATATTCGTACTTTTTTTTCTCACCTACTGTCCGCTAAATCTGGAAATATCATCAACTGCGGAGAATTAATCTCCCTGTCAATATGTTTTTCATTTTATATATTTTTCTTTCTGCAAACAAAATTTTTATCACCAGAACATCTCGCGGTTTTATATTCACTAAAGGCAGAATTACAGCAGTTGGGATAAATTTATTCACACAAATTATTCAATATGCTCTTTCCTTTCATTAGATTTTCCACTGATATCCTCACTGAATATTAAAAAGAGATTGTTTTCCTCAACAACTTATCAATAATTTATAATTCTAAGAATTAATTTCCCTCTATTTTAGTTTTGTTTCCTTTTGTTAAATCTATTCAAAATAAATTTAGAAACAGAAATATTTTGCTAATTTTTTTTTACCGAAATCATTATTAAAATTATATGTTGTGTGTAGTTTTCCCATGGATCTTTCTGATTCGGCGGACACCATTTGTTTTCTAACGAAACACTTTCAAACTTGGGATACTGGTAGAATGTGTGATATAAAACAACTTTTTCTCTTAGCCTTGTTAAGAAAAGTTTGTATATTCGAAATTATTTCATGTTAACCCTAAAACCCTAAAGCTAAAACCAGTACAAACGCACGAACGATGTCATAAATAACAGTGCCACCGATAGTTGTTGTTGACAAACAACGGCAGTAATTTTATTCAAGGGAAAAGATCCCATTACATCGCCACAACGTGTTGTTGACAAACCACAGTAGTAATTGTTTTCACCTCAATAGATGTCAGTGATTGGTTGAAATTACCGAAATACGACAACTTTTAGCATGAAATAACTTCGAATATAAATTTTTTTCTCTGTTCTATAAGACAAAATATACAAGTATACGAAGTTTTAAAGTGTTTCGGTAGAAAACATACTAAATAAAAACTAAATAAAAAATGGTGTCCGCCAAATCAGAATGACCCTTTCCCATGAACAAATAAGCATTTGGCTGCAGCTGTGGAAATTTCAGAGTTTACTGAAAACTTTAAAATTTGGTGTGTTAATGTAGTTTTCAAAGCAGAACCCCCAGGATATATTTCACTTTTCCCAGAAAATTCTTTTAAAAAAGGTATAGAGGTTTCAAAAATTTGATAATTTTCACCCAGTCAGACAACAAAATTTGGAAGCTGTCATACTGTGCGTGACATGTTTTAATATGAAACTGTAAATAAATCAATTTTTGCTTTACGCACGACATAACCATCAAAACTTGCTTATTTTTGGGAATTTTCAGGAAATTTTTGCGAGTTTGTATTCTATACTAGGGAATTCATACGAGTATGCACTCCCCCGCCAAAAAGATGGGGGTGTGCGATTTAAGGCCTATTTGATTGTTATTTTTAGCACATCTCTCGACCAGAATAGAAACAGGAGATGATAGGTTTACTCAACTGGGCTAATCTCTCCCTCTCCCTCTCCATCTATCTATCTATCTATCTATTTATAAAGAGCGCAGGGTTACACAATCGAGGTGTTATCTAACACCCAGTGGAACCTCTAGTGCAAAAACCGATTGGTAAGATCGGCCATAATGGATATATAATATTGCCCACATGTCAGATGTTGAAATGATCGCAGAGCAACGTCAAATGAAGTGCTTTGCTTCAAGAACACAATGCGCCACCCAGTCTGGGAATCGAACCACGATCTCGCAATCGTGAGTGCAACACCTTGACCACTGAGTCATGCTGGATGACGCTGCTGATATTTTAGTGTTGCTATGTTTGTTAGTAGTGAGTGCAATGGAAGATCTTCTAAGAGTGACGTTGCAATATTACTCTAAAGTAATGTAGATGTGTCTAGAATATTTGGTTGAATATCTTACTGTTGCTACAAATTACACGCTTCGCGTCTTCGAGTGATTTTTCCATATGAGTGTTCATAGATCTTTGAAGATCTAAATCATTGAAGAATCGTTACAGACGATGAGGATTAGTTAATCCACCTATAGTAATTTGTCGTATCAAATAATGGATGATTACCAATTTATTGATTTCTCTCTAGAAAATTCTAGCAATTGATCTTTACATGTGGGTGAATAGAAATCACAAAGAAAGATCAATAGCAAATTTGAACTCATGACCTATGAGCTGGTTGCCTAAGACCTTATCCATTCAGCCATCATCCCTCTCTTTATCTTCTACAGACATATAGTTTCTCTTTCTTTCTCTCTCTCCCACACACACACACACGCACACACACACATACACACTTACACATGCATATGCACATATGCAGATACAAACGTAGGGTCACAGAAACAGTTGTGTGTACAAGCAATCTGACAAAAACGCATACACATACATAGATACAAACGTCAATTAACGGTCAAGGGGAAAACCAAAGAAACAGGTATTTTTAAACAGTTATTTCTTTCCTGACAAAACAAGCACCTACGCACACTGACACTCCGTCAATTATATTTGCAAATATAATCTCAACTGTGTAGGATTATATTTCACACTGGAAACAGAAAAAAAATCGCTGAAAACTTCGTTCAATCTCAGATATAGAAGAAACGTAATAGTGTTTTCTTAGTTTTTTTTCATCCTTTTCTTAATATTTTCTTTTCAGAAGATATGTTGATAATAAGATACGTTTGATCGACAGAGCGAGGTATGAATAGTATATGAACTCCTGTAGATTTTGGACAATTTCGACAATTTCGTATAAGGCATTTATACAGAAATATCGGTTGTAGAGACAACGCATTTTAGAAAATAAGTGAAAGAAATTGTTTAACAGAAATCCATTCTGTATGGCTTTATTAATTCGCTTAGCATGTATAAATAATACTGCTTGAAGATGCCCTTATTAACTTAACTGCATATACTGTAAAACATTTGTTCAACCAGGAGGGAGAAGGCATGGAAAGAAAGAAAAAAGGGAAAACAAAAACTGAAAAACAATAAAGCTATAGACAGGAGAAAAAAGATGTGATTTATGTGTTGCAGAAAATACATAAAAACAATACTAACCAAATCAGTTAATAGATAAAACAGTAAAAGACGAGGCATTCTCCACATGCTTTCGACAAATCAATTTGAACTACAAACCTGATACGTTCCTTAAAATAAGCAAAGACAATACCATTACACCAAGTCGTTTAGCCAGTTCTCTGTATATTATACGTCGGTTTCTTTGACCAGAGCTAATCTAGGATTTCCCAGTCGTCCCTCAAAGGAAGTCCTGAGCAAAGAAGGGAAACTCTGCCAGTAATAGTGGACAAAGCCTCCGTCAAATCACTACTGTCTTAAAATAGAATGGTCATATACGACACTGCAGTTTCTAGTGTAGAAAAAAAAAGTAGTAGTATCATGCTCGTAATGCGTTTGGTTATAGTAAGGGCTTAGTTTAGATGAAGGGTTAAATAAACAACATTAACAACCCAG
>NC_068992.1:54782407-54787026 GCF_001194135.2 Octopus bimaculoides
ACTACTACTACTACTACTACTAATAATAATAATAATAATAATAATAATGATAATAAATATGAGATCACCATGTCGCGCACATATGGTTGTGATGCATGTGCCTGGTGTGCCCTTATCAGACGGGTAGTCATAATGGATATACTGGGCTTCGCATAATCCCCAGTGTCACTTTGATGGCATGCACTGCTCTCTCACTCACTAATGATAATAACGATAATGGTTTCAAATTTTGGCACAAAGTCAACAAGTTTGGGGGAGAGGGATAGTCGTTTACATCGACCTTATTGTTCAACTGGTACTTATTGACCCCGAAAAGATGAAAGGCAAAGTCGACCTCGGTAGAATTTGAACTCAGAACGTAAAGACAGAAGAAATGGCGCTTAGTATTTTGTCCGGCGTGTAGGAACGTCTTAAGAATGAATATGCATGTTATTCTTACTGTTCACCGTGCACATAATTTATTTTCGGTCTGCAGACGTCCGCAAACATTAGCAAATATTACTGTCTGCCGCTGAATACTACAAACAAGAACCAAAACTCTTGTTAAATTCATTGGCCCGGAGTAGCTTTGACTGAGGAGACAAACAACAAGGTCGAAACACCAGTATGTCCCAAAGTCTCTTTATCTCAATGAATCGAGTGTGCTACACACATGCAATCCTTTGAAGGGTGATGTTGTTCTCCAGTGACGAAATACAAGAGTGATTAGCATATTCACGCCGAAACATTTTAAGAATAAATATCTGTCATCGCGCGCGCGCGTGTGTAATTTATATCATATTTTATTACGATTACAAAAACAAGAGATTCTAAGTATTTATTATTCTTTTACTTGCCTCAGACACTGGACTGCGGCTGTGATGTAGACCACCACCTTCAAGGTTAAATCGATTCCAGAATTTATTCTGTAACTTATTTTATGTTAGACATGAAAGGAAAATTGTCCTATAGAGTACAGGATGATAACACGGTGGATCTTCATACAGTACCACACGCATACACAGATATATACCCGTTACACATACATACACACACTGGGAGGTCGAACTTAAACAGAAACACACATGAACACATACAACGGGCTTTCAGTTTCCGTTTACCAAATCCACTCACAAGTTTTTAGTCTTCCTGGAACTATAGGAGAAGACACTTGCTCAAGGTGCCACGCTAAGCATGTGATTCGGAAGCAAACTTCTTACCACACAGCAACACCTGTCTCTCGTGAATAAAGAGATTTTTTAAATCTCTTCATAATTCCAAATACTCTTATTTAATTGTACCTATTCAGGATGTAAATGGATGTAACTAAACATCAAACCACTTGTAAATATTTCGATGCTCTACTGATTCTACCATCCACCAAGAAAAAAAAGAGGCTTTATCGAAACAATACTAATGTCACTAGCATACAAGTCAATGTAGTATATACTCTCTCTTTTACTCTTTTACTTGTTTCAGTCATTTGACTACGGCCATGAAGTAAATACACCAGCATCGGTTGTCAAGCGATGTTGGGGACACACAAACACACACACACACATATATATATATATATATATATATATATATACGACGGGCTTCTTTCAGTTTCCGTCTACCAGATCCACTCACTGAGGCTATAGTAGAAGACACTTTCCCAAGGTGCCACGCAATGGGACTGAACCCAGAACCATGTGGTTCGTAAGCAAGCTACTTACCACACAGCCACTCCTGCGCCTATATAGTGTAAACATTCAAACATCCTCAATATTTCCCCAAATCCTGCTGCATTTCACAGGGAGT
The DNA here is from genome assembly GCF_001194135.2 of Octopus bimaculoides. Classification (NCBI taxonomy): domain Eukaryota; kingdom Metazoa; phylum Mollusca; class Cephalopoda; order Octopoda; family Octopodidae; genus Octopus; species Octopus bimaculoides. The sequence goes on from NC_068992.1 coordinate 54,784,190, forward strand.
TTTGGGTCTTCTTAAGTATAAGTCGACCTATCATATTTTGGTTGCAAACTTTGGTCTGAAAAATTCGACTTGTATGCCGGAAGATACGGTACTTAAAATAAAATAATGAAACAAAAGTTCCACAACTTAATAAAACTCACCTGTGATCAGTAGGTATTAATTCTGGTAGATAACTCCACAGATCTGCAAAGGCCCCAGAGATGCCAAACATACCCAAAAACGTGGCAACTGAAATCAGTACACGTAGGCTACTGTTTTTACCTGGAATGGCAAAAAGTGGAGAAAAGCATAAATTAGTACAGGTTTACAAACTTGGAGGAGGAAAGAAAATCTAATTTTGTTAGTTTCGTTTCTTGTTTAACTCAGTGTAAGTAACGAAACACAAGCCAATGAAACCAGTAATACTTCTCAAATCATTAAAAAATATCACCTCTTATTTTGTTAACATTTTCAATGTCCTTTTGCTAGAATTCAGTGCCCCATCATTTTTAGATTATATATACATAATAACAGACCAGTGTAATTTAGTTTGGGCATTATTTTGACGCAGGTAACTCCTACTTATAACACAATAACCGTATTATGAGCGAATACCAATGGTAGCAAATACTCTGTTTTGTTTATTTTATTTATTTACTTATTCTTACTTCAAAGTTGTTGATGTTGTCTTAGTTATAACGTATTTTCCGGCATGCAAGTCGTATTTTATAGCGTAACCATGTAGCCCAAACATTCAAATATCATCATTATCTTTCCAAATCTTGCTGCATTTCACATGGAAGTTTTGGTCTTCCAAAGTCATCTTGGTGTTTAAGTCAATCTATTTTTCTGTGGCTGTAAATTTTGGTCTGAAAATTTCGACCCGTGTGCTGGAAAATGCGGTAGTTGTGGTTGTCTGTTATTATTGTTGCTATTATTGCTGTGATTGTAACCAACAAACAGTTTATCAGAACATTGCATTTCAAATTTAAAAACATATTTTTTTCAATAGAGGAAAAATATTAAAAAACAAAACAAAACCAAAAAGTGCACAGATACATTTATCACTTCTTCCTACCACATACTGCGCTCTTCATTCCCTGTTTCCGTTTAAAATTCCCCATCGTTCTCAAGGGGTGTGATATCGCTTATTTTGAGAAGTACTGAATGGGACAATCATTAATGATACAATAACCACGTCGTTTTAATAATAAACTGTACCGAAACTAACTTCCATCTAGATGAAACTACATTAGTAACAGGTACCATGGATATAGTACAGAAATATTTCAGAGATATAAGATATTGAACATATACTCAATAACATAGCATGTTCCACTCTCAAATAATAAGTCAGTATGTAGATGGAATGTTGTATGGGGCAGAACCATGGTCTAAATTGTCGATAGAAGTCCTTTTATTTTAGTTACGCCACTAAATTCAAAAGAAAAACAAATGAATGTTACTCTTGCTCCTTTTAACCCATTACCTACTTGTGATATTAAAATGAGGTTTGCTAATTTTTCATTCAATATCTCGCTTATTTCTATTTAAAATGTTATTTTGAAATGTTATTTTGATCATTCCAGCGTGTTTCTAAGGCTGTTTTATGCTAGAAATCAAAGTTTCATAAAAAAAATTCCAGTTAATAGAATTATGGGAGGTAATGGGTTAAGGTTTCTACTGAAATACTGGTGCTCTGTGTCTCATTACAGGGAAGACAATGTTCGGAATTTATTCTGGTTTTACTTTAATAAATGAACCGAATTCATTAGCTATTTGGCACACATTTATAATGAGGTAAACTAGGCATTCCAGAGCTTTGTGTCTTAGTGACAGTTACAACTCAAATGTAGCAACAAGATACGAATTATTGATCTCTCGGTTTCAAGACCGTGTCTCCAGTATCCTATCCACGAAGCCATCTATCATTATGAACACCTATAAATTACATGTGAAAGTCGAAGGTGATATTCGTTTGTAGACTCCGAAACGGTCTGTTTATATTATCATCTTCCCTAGTTTTGTGTTTTAGCAAATGATGTAGCACTTCACTGAAATTATGACAGAATGCCTGAGGGTTAAATATACACATAATCTAACAGTTTCATGATGGTCTATGGCCCTGGTTATAGGCCTGATATCATAAAGCATCAATAAAAATGATGGCTTTGATTTTAAGATGATGAGAAGATTTGTATTTTGTGTTTTATTTCTCAGGCAGTAAAGGCAAGTCTGTCATCGATAACCCTCTCGGAAATTGTGATATCTGTTTTGACATCCAACTAAACTTGTGGTATGAACGATTCAAAGACAACATGAGTTGCTGGGAGAGCAGCAGATTAGGACTGAGAACACCTTGTATAGTAGCAACGACGTGCAAATGTACTCATTTACTTACTTCACCTTCACAAATTCAACCGATGACAAAAAACAAATATCAAGGTGTGTAGATGGCCAAAAGGTAAACGACATCTATTGTAGCCTAGTATTGCTAATATATAATTCAACCTCATAATGAGCTTTCTTTACGTAGTTAATGTAACAAGGAAAGTCATGATTGTCTCAATATCCTCCTAGTCAAAATGAAAGCAATATCTAAGACACTTCGTCATTTATATTCACCAATTATGTTTGTACTGACTCAAAGAAGGCAATAAATTTTGCCAGATGACATGAAATATCCAAAATGATTTCAGAAAAAGATATTATAAAGAATTAATAACGACAGAACAAGATTAGAAGAGCCATCATCAGTAGAGGAGTGAGCAAGAGAGGAATATATATGTGTATGTGTGTGAGTGTGTGTGTGTGTGTATGTGTGTGTACGTATATATATATATATATATATATATATA
>NC_068992.1:54787675-54790979 GCF_001194135.2 Octopus bimaculoides
GCATGTATATATATATATATATATATATATATATATATATACATGCACATATGTAATATCATATGGACAATAACCTCATAACGTGCATATCAAAGCTCCTATACGGTTATCGGCTACCATATGCCATCTTATAGCGGGATTACTCCTTTTACTGGATATATATGTGGAAATCCGTTAGTGTCTGCAGAATTCATACACACTCACGCATGCGCGCACACACACATTTATATATCAAAACGCAAACGTTAAAATGTGCTTATTAGCAAACGTGTATACGGATAGTTCAGCCTGTTTTAGTAGGTCTGCCACAGCTGGTCTGCCTTTATACTATGTAGACAATTTAGTAAAGATAATACTTGTTTGAGGTTAAAAATTTACTTTCTGAAACATACAACCATACAGACTGGTTTCGTGCAAGACAATTTTTCCACGGACCGAGATATCACACACATAGCAAAATACAATAAGGTGCATAATATACGATTAATTATTACATATATAATGCATAATACATACACACGCACGTACACACAGACATACATACACACGCACACACACACACACACACACACACACACACAAACACGCATGCACGCACATGTGTGTGTGTATGTATATGTATTACATACATAATAAATATTTAATACAAAAATTCCTTGCTGACTGCCATAGTCAATAAAATAGAAATAAAATTTAAAAATTTATTCTTTCTCTGCAACCCGGTTCCAAAGGATTCACGGTCCATTGGCTGGGCACCTTGCTCTAGAACATACGGTGAATTTTTAAGGGTTATTTTTGGAAAAAAGATTAAAAATGTTGCCGAGCGATCTGATCAGTGTTTTGTCGTTAAATTTAAATCTGGTTTATCTTTCCCAGGATTAGAAATAATCTGCTGTTAATTTATAGTGGCCAACACTTACTTAGGACGATATTTAAAACAGTTGTAGCGATCAATGATAATGATCCGATTGAAAAGTGAAATACTAGAGTCTTCTTTCGCCCGAACCTATTGTAAAGAGAAAAGAAAATTTCAAAGGTTAGTTTGAATAAATACAAAACGAGTGACACCTTGAGTGTCTTCTACGATAGCTCCGAGTCGATCAAAGCTTTGTGAATAAAATTTGGCAGATAGAAACGGTAGAAACCCGTTTGGGAGATCGTTGCTATTTTTAGGGAGTGGTTAACTTAATATAGATGTTTTCGATCTAGTTTGGATTCTCTGCCATCAAATTTAAATTCTTTGCCATCAAATTTAAATTCTTTGCAATCAGATTTGAATTCTTTCTAATCAAATTTGATTGCAAAGAATTCAAATTTGATTGCAAAGAATTCAAATTTGATGGCAAAGAATTTAAATTTGATGGCAAAGAATCCAAACTAGATCGAAAACATCTATATTCAGTATAACACATTAGTTGGCCCATAGGCACCTTTATTGGAGTCCAATCTATTGAAAGTGTTCGGGGCAAGTTTTGGATCCGTGGAGAATTTCGTTTATTCCTTTTACTAGTGATGGTAGTCTTGAAAATGTTATGGGCATTATTCTTCTTTCAAAGGCCAAGTCATTAAAAATTAATTAACTAATTAATTAATTAATTACTCGATCAATTAATTAGATAATTAATTAATCAACAAATTAATTAATTAATCAATTAATTAATGGGCTTGTATTACACAAGTTCCTTTCAGATAGGCAGTGGTAGGACATAATGAATATGCAAAAACAGTAATTTTGTACGCACCATTCAAAACCTTTCCACAACGTGCTCATTGCCATCATTTCGCAAAAGGAATTAATGAAGAAGTTTAAGTAGTGACTTCCTTCCAAAGATCCTGATGTAAGATACAATCCATAATATGAAAGGGCAGCCATGAACCTAAAAGAACAAATCAGGATAGAGATTAGTCGCAATGTTTTATAAGATTAGTCGCACATTATTTACATTATTTACATTGGACGGATATGTGTCCTCGTCTTGTTTGTTGTTACCACAACGTTTCGGTTGATTTACTCTCCAGCCTTCATCAGGTACCCTGGTAGAATTTTGAACCCAACCCTGGGTTATCATTCCTCGGGTATTTTTTTACTGATGTTATTATTATTATTATTATTGTTGTTGTTGTTGTTATTATTATTATTAATATTATTATTATTATTATTCAAGCCACTGCTTGGAACTGAACTCGGAATCTTGGGGTTAGTAGCCCGTGCTCTTAACCATTACGCTATAAGCCCGTGGGCCTTGAATAAATAATAATAATAATAATAATAATAATAATAATAATGATAATGATAATAATAATAATAATAATAATAATAATAATAATACCTATTGTCATAGGTGCCCTGGGAATGACAGCGAAACGGGCTGATTACTACCTAGATCAGATTCCAGGAAACCCCAAAATGGCTGAAGTTCAAAAGATAGTGCTCATGGGAACTGCCCATATCCTACGTAAAATACTGTCTATGTGATCTCAAATTTTAAAGCAAACACATAATTTTCTTATGGTTTCTTAAACATTCACTTGAACAAAACTGTACAAATCCAAATATATGGTACTCTAGGCATAACACCTACATGAACTTCTAACTTGTTGTCTCTTGAGGTCTCTGGGTGAGACTTGGATCCAACTTGTACAAATGCAAAACAAAAGTCAAACATAAAATAATAATAATAATAATACCTTAGGAATGAGAATTCAGGGTTGGGTTCAAAATTCCACCAGGACACCTGATGAAAGCTGGAGAGTAAATCAACCGACACGTTTAGGAATTTAGGAAGAGGTTTCGTCGCAAACGGCCAAAGCTCTTTCACTTGGACAACGCACTAGTCCACAGTTCCATCCTGGTAACCGATTACTTGCATGAGATGGGAATCAAAACCGTCCCTCACCCTCTCTACAGACCAGACCTTGCTTCCTCTGACTTTTGGTTGTTCTCCAAGCTAAAAGAGAATCTCAGGTGAAGTCGTTTTAAAGACATTAAGAAGATGAAGACTGTGACAAGGATCTTGGAAGCCTTCACTTTGGAGGATTCCCGTGAGGCCTTCGTGAAGTATCTGAAGCACTACAAGTGCATTGAAGTCAAGGGGACCTATTTGTAAGGAGATTAGAATTTGGTACTTCTTTGAAGTTAATAAAAGACATCCGAATATTGCGTTATTAACCTTGAAAGAACCTGTCATATAAACGTTTGTTGCATAAAGCACACACATAGATCGTAGTAGACGAGAATCGTCTATCATGGGCGTTGGAATTCCCATATCACCTGATTTCATTCTCCTGGACATCATCAGTAGGA
>NC_068992.1:54790989-54793890 GCF_001194135.2 Octopus bimaculoides
CACACACATAGATCGTAGTAGACGAGAATCGTCTATCATGGGCGTTGGAATTCCCATATCACCTGATTTCATTCTCCTGGACATCATCAGTAGGAGGCGTCCGGTCACCACATACAAGGCAACTCTCGTTGTTATGATACATAGAATATCAGCATCTTTTCAAAGACACACACACACACACATACACACACACTTTATCTGTTTTTTCATTGCAGTTAGTCGGCCATGTAGTAAATAGAAACCGCAATTCAAACTGCTTAAGAACTAAGTTTGGTGCGGCGAACAAAGTGATTACTTACCAGCAATACAAATTAATGCACATGATGAGACATAACGTGGGATTAGTAAACAATACCCATACTCTTGTGTCTTCAGGCATTACTGACAATTTTCTTTCTGCATGGAATTCGGCACCATATTCAGGGGCTGTTGTGTTACTATTGATAAAGGAATTGCTTTCATGGTCTTGATGAATAGCAGAAATGGGAGCTTCAGAATGTAGGGCAATTTCTTCAGGTGGAGCTTCTTTCTCCGAAATTGGTATGAGTTCGGTTGCTGCTGCGACGTGGGTATTCCAGATAGTGTCAAAATCTAGATTATTCGTTTTGGCAGTCCTTTTAATTAGTGACTCAGCTTTATCTAAATAACCTTTCGCGAAAAGCCAACGTAAGGATTCTTCCATGAAACTGAAATATGAGATAGATGAATAACAACAACAAAAACAACAACAACAACAACAATAATAATAATGATAATAATAATAATAATAATAATGACGACGACGACGATGATGATGATGATTTGTTTTATTGACCGCGGGGGCCCAAAGCATGGAGGACAATATCAAAGGACGAGGTACAACACACAGAAGAAGAAGAAGAAGAAGAAGAAGAAGAAGAAGAAGAAGAAGAAGAACAACAACAACAACAACAACAACAACAGCAAGAACAAGATGAAGAAGAAGAAGAAGAAGAAGAACAACAACAACAACAACAGCAAGAAGAAGAAGAAGAAGAAGAAGAAGAAGAAGAAGAAGAACGAGATGAAGAAGAAGAAGAAGAACGAGATGAAGAAGAAGAAGAAGAAGAAGAAGAAGAAAGAAAGAAAGAAAGAAAGAAGGAAAGAAGAAGAAGAAGAAGAAAGAGAGAAAGAAAGAAATAAGGAAAGAAAAAGAAGAAGAAGAAGAAGCTTTACATTTTGGTGCATGGCCAGTAGCTTTGAAGGATATCATCGATCTCAGCACTTGATCAGCACTCTATTTTACCGACCCCGGAAGGATCAAAAGCAAAATTGACCTCAGCAAGATTTGAACTTTGAACGTAAGGAGTCGGAAGAAATAGTCTTTGTGGTCTTTGTTTGTGCGGTGTATGTATGTGTATGTTTGTTTGTATACGTTTATATGCGTATGTACACCTTTATATTTAGGAAGAACACTTCCTAGAAGGATGTAGCTGCTTTCTAACAAAGAGACAAAAGTTCTATCACTGGAATTTGAATAACCACAACGATAATTTCTACATATCAAACTTTAGGAAAGTTTCGCATATCCTTACTGTTTCATTTACAGATTGTCTTTGTAAAGTTCATATAATCTGGTCTTTCTCGTTGCTTGAAAATTCCAGTTTTTCCAGATTGCTGCTTAGACATTTACTAACATAACCAAGTGTACCAAAAATTATTGATATTGATGTTTTAATTGATAATCGAGGTAGGATAGAGGAGCTGCAGGTTTCGATGTTGTTGTCCGTAGCTTGCTTACGAACCACACGGTTCCGGGTTCAGTCCTACTGCGTGGTACTTTGGGCAAGTGTCTTCTACTATAGCCTCGGGCCGACCAAAGCCTTGTGAGTGGATTTGGTAGACGGAAACTGAAAGAAGACCGTCGTATATATGTATATGAATATATATATGTGTGTGTGTTTGTGTGTCTGTGTTTGTCCCCCCCCCCCAACATCACTTGACAACCGATGCTGGTGTGTTTTACGTCCCGTAACTTAGCGATTCGGCAAAAGAGAACGAGAGTAAGTACTAGGCTTACAAAGAATAAGTCCTGGGGTCGATTTGCTCGACTAAAGACGGTGCTCCAGCATGGCCGCAGTCAAATGACTGAAACAAGAGTAAAGAGTAAAGAGTAAAGAGTATATATTCTCCTTCCCGTTGATTTTGGAAGAGATGTTCGCAAACGCAAAGCAACAAAGCCTTAGTTAATGCCGCTAAGCATTCTGCTAGCTCACCATCTTAATTACGCAGTAAATATTAAAAAACAAACAAAGAAACAAACAAAAATTGCACATCAAACTTACAGGATGTTGAGGATGACAACTACACTGTTACATGCGATAGATAAAGCAGTAGCCCTCCATCCATAAGAGGAAAATAAGTAAGCTTGTAGTACCAGGAACATACAACCAGTAACCCAGTTAAATCCATATAACATAGCAATGACTGCACGATGTTCGGTTGAAAATAGTTCAATGGCAATGTTTTGGGAAGGAACTGCGATACCCTGAAATACCGATACATATATAGGTTGAGTTAAATAAACGAAATAAGTCATTGGAACAGTGGATATCGAAGCATACAAAGCTATAAATGTAAATATTGGGTTGGAAAAAAAAAAACGCTTATAGATAGTAAAATTCGAAGGCTGCCAGTGATTTTTTTCTATCCCAAAGAGTTTTTCAACTTAATAATTTACATGCTATTATGTATAGCTGTGCTTCGAGATCCACAGATAAAAAAAAAACAAAAAAAAAAAACAAATAACAAAAAGTATCTTCTTATTGAGCCTCCCTGATAAAGTTTACGTTATGAGTCTAGAAAAGCGATGCAGGAAAAAAGTTAAGACCAAGCTAGCTGAAGAAGAGTGCGACTTCTGTATTGGATGCCGTATAACCGACT
>NC_068992.1:54794205-54801170 GCF_001194135.2 Octopus bimaculoides
CGGTCTAGGAATCGAAACCGCAATCCTTTGACCACGAGTCCGCTGCCCAAACCACTGGGCCATTGCGCCTCCACAACCGACTAGATATTCACTCTACAATATATCTTCGAGAAATAGTAGAAATATTGCCAAGAGGTGTACGCTTGCTTTGTAGACCTCATTAAGGCAATGACTGTGTACTGGGAAAGTTTCTTTTTTATAACATTCTTAAATAAAAGAAGTGTTTATTACTAACCAGTTTGAGTCAAACAGAGAGGTATGTAAAACAAAAGACACCCATTTTATTCACTAGCATGTTGCAGATCTTTGGAGAGAATTAGAGGATTATTTGTTGTATACAATCAAGGTTTGAATGAAGTGAAGTGAGGGGTGGAGGGCTGCGTCAGATCAATAATTATGTTTGCAATTAATAAATGTATTGAGTAACGGAATCACACTGACGTATGTACAGTAGAATTATTGATATTTCAGACGTGTCAGGTTCGGTATCAGCTAGCTTATGTTATATGCAATTGTTGTTGATTATTCCAAGGCAAACACTGAATGAACAGATCAATAGGGTTACATCTCATTCTTTTTCAGGCACTGCTTAACTAGCACTACATTATCAAATGCATCGGTTCATTTTCAATACGGTTGCGCCTAAGTTTGTTTGACGGAGATTTTAGCTGCAATATGTTGCTGGTTGAGAGAGACCACGTAGAGGTTACCTCGTTAGGTTGGTGTCAACAGACTTAACGTATCTCGAAACTCATTAAAATACATTTTTGTTTTCTGTGGAAACGTACCATTTAATTACAGTAAATTTGAGGGGAGAGGGTTAGATGTGACCATCGGCCCCAGATACTTCATTCTACCGGCCCCAGATACTTCATTCTACCGGTCCCAGATACTTCATTCTACCGGCTCCAGAGAGATGAAAGGCAAAACTGACCTCGGCGAGATTTGAGCTCAGGACTTAAAGTGCCGGAGCCTCCCTAATATAATATTTGTAGCCCTGGTATTAGCAAAAAGATGTACGTTTTGAGGAGACATGTACAAATGGTTGTGTTCTCATCAAAAATCACCTGAAACAGATTGCACATAGTTGCTTCATGGTGATGTAATTGTTTATTTGTTCCATCTGTACATGTTCTTTGTCACTGTTTCTATATAGTTAGCTCATCAAATATTATTACTTCAACTCAATAATGCAGGAATTTCTGGTATTATGGAGACACTATGCTGGTGATTCTCCTTAAGATCAAACTCGTGCATTCTAAACAGGACATTACTTAGATTTATAGGGCCATAACTAACCAAGAAAGGTCAGTAGATTTGGCACTCGCTTTCTGGAATTCCAAAACCCTTTCTGGAACTCCAAAACGCTTTCTGGAATTCCAAAATGATCTAGTTGTTCTATACCTAATGTTGGAGATATTGTTTGAATGTGGCCTCTGGATAAACAAATCTGACTCAAATTATTTCGCTTATCGGGACTAAAACGTAACAGATAAGACGTTCTTAAAAAGCCATTATCAAGGTCTAAATATCTTCAGTATTTCTTTTGTTTAATTCGTAAAGAACTAAATTAATACATTTTCAACACGGATAAATGATAAATGGAAGCCAATTCATGGATGCGCAGTAAAATCTAAACTCATGCCAGTCGACTATTAAACTAATAATATATCTCTGTCACAGACTATGAGAACCAAAGCAACAAACGAAATATAATTGGTTCAGTGTTATAAGACTATATTGGCCAATAGGTTAAAGGATGATTTACTAAATGATATTTGCAGAATTAGTGACAATAGGGACAAAGACGATTTATTGAGTAATTGAATTTAATGACTTGAAATTTGCTTTTTTGTTGAAGAACGAAGACCGAAACCTAGCGACTATCAAAGAAAATGAGGAGATAATTTCAAAACATTAAGGAGACGTCAGCACAGTATAACCTTTTCAGGTCTGTTTCTATTAACTGAGAAGTTTTTCAGTGGTAGAAAAAGTGTCGTTGGCTGAAAGTGTTTCATTTACAGCATAAAACGTTGGTAATCATTCTGTTTACAATGACTTTAATTGACGTTAACTAAATGCGTGTGTGACACGATTTTTGTTCTTGGGTGGCAACTGTTATTTCCTATTTGTTTATTCATAGAGAGTATGAAATATGGCTACTATTTCTTTCAAACTTTGCTTTTGTAACGTTTATTCAAATCCCAAAGGATCCCTCTCAACACATGGATATGATGCTCCCCAACTACTCCTGCTCATCATCAGGGATACACATATTGTTAGCCACTAAGGGACATGCTCAAGTGGTTAATATTTGTCATAACAGTGTTTCCGAATCTGTCTGAAATGTAATGGAAAAAAGGTCAGTTTCAAAACATGTCCAGGTCACAAAAGCAAAGTTTGAAGGGAATAGTTGTCATTTCCATTCATTTCTAGATAGAAGCAAGGGATCTTTCTGAATTGACGGGCACCACTTGTTTTCTTAACGAAACACTTTTAAACTTGGGATACTGGTAGAATGTGTCATATAAAACATCTTTTTCTCTTAGCCTTCTTAACAAAAAATTATATATTGCAAGTTATTTCATGTTAAAGTTGTCGTATGTAGGAAATAACACTTACTAACCAAAGACAATAAAAAAAAAAGAAAAGAAAAAACGTTACAATCTTATTAAAACAGATGGCTGTGAAGAAAATGATGGTATATAACAAGGATTTAATGGTGTTAGTGATAATAGGGCAACGACAATATATTGGATAACTGAATTTAAATATTTTTACCTGTTGAAAAAATCCCACAAAAACTTTTAAACCTGTGAATATTTGAAGATTCGGTGAAAACCTCACACCAAAAGACGATGCTCCTAATAACAACTGACAAACTATTATCACAGGTTTACGTCCATATCTATCGGCAAAGGTTGGCACCAACATCGCTCCAAGAGTCATTCCGATTGTTTGCATCGTTTGAGTAAATGGTCCCAATGCTGATTTCTCACAAACCAGATCCCACTGCAATGAGAAAGAAAAAAAAAAATGTATTTTTTTTTATTTACGCATGCACACACGCGCGCGCGCGCATACGGAATGATGGAACTCGAACCCACATCCCTTGTAATTATGATTTAGATATGATGATGAGGAGGCTAAAATGCCTACATGAGATTTCTACGCAAGTTTTTTTCCAGACGAGCATAGTGACTTCATGTCAGCGCGCGCGCGTGCTGAAAATTAATAAGATCAATTGTTTGTTTTTCCTCTCTAATGATGGTCTTTCATCTGCTAGTATAGATTCTGTACAGATTTCTTTATAACACACTAACATGAGAAGTTATTTACATACATTATCTAATCGGCTTTGTTAAGCACGTATATTCACAATAAAAAAAAGACATTTATGTAAACTTCAAACTTACTGATAGTGTATAATAAAAAAAAAAAAACTGCTGTTTTTCGGAGTGGCGTTTTTAACGTTATAATATTCGTTTAAATTCTGCTTTTTTGTAATAATTGTTCTGTTCTTCTGTAATAATTATTAGATGCAACAATAATAATTGGTTATATTTAATATTCCCTTTTATTTCCTACATATAAGCAAAAATATATCCCATTTGATCTGGTTGGTAGAATAATGCAATCATAATTATATAATACATAGCACAAGATTTGTAGGAGAAATATTTGGCAGAGTTCCAAACATCCAGGAATCGATTGCTATGTTCAAACGACCAAGACTTTGTTAGAGATTGATGATATCAGCTGACAACTGACCAATCCCACCTCGGGTAGAAATCACTGTATCAATATGAAAGTGGTTCGCTCAATTATTGATGACGTCAGCAAAGAACTGACCACTCCCATCTTCGTTAAGCCCGGATGTCTTTAACAATTTGTATTTTACGCCCTTTCCCTTAATATAAATATTGCCTATAAATAGAATTGTCTCTGTTAGCCGCTAGTAGTAAGTAGCTCACACTTTAAGCAGGTCGGTGTGATCGTAGCAGTCAATACCAGTGACTGGCGTCGGCGCAGATTAACTCGCCTAGCTGCTAGAATTACACGGCAACAGCTACTGTCATCAATGATCTAAAAATACTTCACAAAGTGTTGTTATTAACTGGCTAAATAAATACATACATACGAGGGGTGTTCATTAATGATTTCCCCTGATCCATTTCCCAATTAGTCCTTCTCTACATAGTCACCGCCAATGGTGACACACTTATTCTATCGCTTCATGCAGCTGTGAAGACCTTGTCTGTAGAAGTCGGTAAGTTGCGCCTGAAGCCAATACTTTACCTCGGAAATAAGTTCATTATCATCCAAAAAGTGCTTCTCCTTCAAAATAGACTTCATGGTTGGAAAGAGATGGAAGTCAGATGATGCGAGGTCAGGAGAGTAAGGGGGATGAGAAAGGATTTTATAGAGATGCATAATATGCCCCGTTAATTGCTGTGCCCTTTGCCAGAAAATCCACCATCACTATTCAGCGCTGTTCCCCAAAGACTGTGAGCATTAGCTTGCCTGCTAGGGGTTGGACACGAGCCTTCTTTGGAGGTGGTGAGTTATCATACTTCCATTGCTTCGACTGGACTTCAGTCTCAGGATCATAGTGATGGACCCATGAAGATGTGTAAGGTAATTTATTTATTTAACTTGAATTTGACAGTTAAATATAGCCTTATACAGAAATGTTGACATAGGAATAAACTTCAATAATAATGGATATTAGCGTCAAAACTCTCATTTAAATTTTTGATATATAACCAAGGAGATCGATCCATAAGGAGTCTACTTTAGACCTTTGGGGAGAAATCTCTTGCTACTTTGGTAGCGATTACATGTTTATCTCATCAACACATTGTAGAGATATCATCATATGAACATATATATATATATATATATATATATATATATATATATATATATATATATATACACACACACACACATTGATACACATTTTTACATCTCTCCACATACATATAATTGTTAAACAGTACGTCAAGCATTAAAGCAAGGCAAACATCTCAAGTCATATACAATATTGTTACAGGAAGAAATTCAAAATCTTACAGCTGTTTCTGGGATATCCTCGAGTATGGGATATTCCGTCATCAGAGACAGCCATATATAAACACGCACACATGGCCGTACGCATACGTATGTATATGCACAAACTGACTCACACATACATATGCACACATCTATATAAATTATATACCTAAGTGCGCGTGCATGTCTGTGCGTGCATTTTGTATATAGTATATTATTATTTTGCACATACATTTATTTGGAAGGGTCTTCTCCTTTTTCTTTCCTGTCCAGTTGTCTTATATACGTCTCACAAACCACTAACATTCCAGTTTTTTGTATAGATATATTAGTAGTAAATCTCACCTCTGATACAAACGAGTTATCCTTGGAGTCATTATAGATGTAGCCATTTGTGCAGGGCAACGAAAGAACTTTCGATTTCGTATCATTTTCCACAGACACTACGTCCACAGCACATTCTCCGTATTCAATCCAATGTTTACGGTCCGCATCATCGTATTTCGTATAATTTTCTATCTCCTTTGGCCAAATGCTGCTGTTATCGTACGGACGACATTGATAATCCGGATAAATACCTAAATTAAATACGGAAAAACAAAAATCAAAACAGAAAGCAGATGTTTGAAATTGATGTTGTTTACTGTGAAGTTTACTACGTGCAAAATTCAGGTTAGATAAAGTAAGGCTGCCGTTATTGTTGGTGTATAACTCTTCACCTTCAGTAATGACTTACCAAGTGGTTATAGGATTAAAGCCGTTCTCTTTTAAGTGAGAGGTATATACTTAACGCAGTAAGCAAAATCATATATATTTCTCTGTGGAGGCTTACTTACCTTTTTTCGCCCGTCTTCTAACAGGTATCTATCCCATTTTCTAAGCTGCCTTCCACCGCTAGAAGCCACTTGATGCGACCCTCAGGCATCAGTATGCCGATCGGCGTCTTCGAGTATAGTCCTACTACCATGTGGAGCATCTTTCCTTTGCAGTGCTTCTCTCCGATAGCTGAAACGAAGCAACAATGTGCCTCCGTGAAATTCTGTTTTCTGTTGGGGAAAACAGCGGCTGAAACAGTTGTCATGCTTCAAACAGCTTACAAGGTCGCTGCCATGAGCAAAACCCAAATTTACGAGTGGTTTTCACGCTTTAGGAATGACTTCTCGCTTCAAGACCAACCTTGTTCAATTCCGGACGAATGAAAGCATCATGAAAATTCATGGACTTATCTTACAGGACCGTCGCCGAACAATTGACGAACTTTTTAATATGATTGGTGTGTCTTGGAGCTCCTGCCAACGAATTTTGAGAGAGAAATTGCGAGGAAAGAATTGCAGCAAAATTTGTGTCTCGCTTACGCTCGGAAGATCAGAAGCCGTCACAACTGAATGCGTGTCGTGAACTGGGAGAACCGTTGGAAATAAATCCAGACCTTTTTCGAAGGTCATCACTGGTGACGAGAGCTGGAGCTACGGAATTTGCAGATGTGGAAGAGGTGAAGGAAATAAACGACGGAAGCCTTAAGAGGCGTCACTTCGCAAGAGTTCCAGCACCACTTCGAACAGTGGGAAACGCGTCTGGACCGATGCATTGCTTCAGATAGATAATGCTTTGAAGGAGATAAAAGTGTAAGTATGTAAAACTAAGTGAATAAAATAATATTGCAAAATTCCAGTTTCTTTTAGGTACCCCCTCATATATATATATATATATATATATCTTGGCACTCCGTCGCTTACGACGTCGAGGGTTCCAGTTGATCCGATCAACGGAACAGCCTGCTCGTGAAATTAACGTGCAAGTGGCTGAGCACTCCACAGACACGTGTACCCTTAACGTAGTTCTCGGGGATATTCAGCGTGGCACAGTGTGACAAGGCTGACCCTTTGAATTACAGGCACAACAGAAACAGG
>NC_068992.1:54801290-54803050 GCF_001194135.2 Octopus bimaculoides
CACAACGCCCGGTCTGGGAATCGAAACCGCGAGTCCACTGCCCTAACCACTAGGCCATTGCGCCTCCACACACACACACACACACACACACATATATATATATGGTGGGGCGTATGTATGTATATTGGACTTTTTCTATATTTCTGATGAAGAGCTCCGCTCGAAACGTGAAATCCTCTTTCTTTTCTTTCCTTACCTGAGCGTCCAATAACACTGCACTTATTCCACGTCCTCGCGTTGTTGATTTTTCGTGTTTCTTTTATTCTTGCTTGTTCATGTTTGGATTGACTATATATGAATATATCTGTGCTCCTGTATCTTTATCTGTCACACCCCACCATTTGACAACAGGTGTTTTGTTTGTTTAGATTTCCGTAAATAAGCAGTTTTGGCAAAAGAAGACAGAATAGGTACTAGACTTAAAAAAAAAACTCTTCAAGGCGGAACGCCAGCATGGTTAAAGATTAAAGATAAAAGATACGCACACACACGTATATGTATATATATATAATCACATACACACGCCTGCACACACACACACACTAATAATAATAATAATATCCATGATTTGTAACGTAGACATAAAATTAAAAACAACAACAGAAGAGTAGGGGATCATAATTAATGAACCTCAATAAATTACTCTGGGCAGCTGGCATACCACTACCCCAAGAAATAATAACAGTTTTAATAATTATTATAACAATAATATCAGGATTAACAAAATATCATAGGAAACTCACCGATGAAAACAATCGCTAAAACATTGCTGGCAATGGCTAAAGAGTTTAAACTGACGATAAGGTATTGTATAATATTAAACCGTCCAGTTTGATTCAGCGACCGTATGATCTTATCCACATTTACTGAAGAATCAGGTGACATTTTGGCCTTAGAAGTCCTTATTTTTTGCTTGCAGTGCAGAAAATCTCTCAAGCTTGCATGTGTACCCTTTTGTTTTTTTTTTTATCACTTCAGTTAATCATATGCTAATTCACGAAATTTCGATATTGTTTTCAGTGCTGTGGAACGAATGCCATATAATCTGTAAGTATGGTGTTATCTCATATGAGCTGTAGTGCCTCGTCTGACTTGAAACACATATTTACAAGTATCTTAACAAAATTCTGCTCGTCTCTTATATAGTGTCTGCCAGGCACAAACTGGAACATAGAAGGTGGAGTTAGAGATAAGGAAAGAGCATTGGTGAATGTCTACCAAGGTCATGTTTGACTTTTATACACCACCACCACCATTTTATTAAATTTAATAAACGTTCCGAGTTGAAATTCCTCAAGGGTTTGGCTTTGACTGTGCTTCGTCAAGCAATCAATATACAAACAACTGATAAAAATAACGGGCACGTAATAAACTCCTCACCTACACACACACACACACACACACACACACACACACACATATATATATATATGGAGGCGCATGGCTCAGTGGTTAGAGCGTCGAGCTTACAATCGTGAGGTTGTGAGTTCGAATCCCGGACCGGGTTACGTGCTGTGTTCTTGAGCAAGACACTTTATTTCATGTTGCTCCAGTTCACTCAGCTGTAGAAATGAGTCATGGCGTCACAAATGCCAAGCTGTATCGGCCTTTGCCTTTCCCTTGGATAACACTGGTGGCGTGGAGAGAGGAGGCCGGTATGCATGGGCGACTGCTGGTCTTCCATAAACAACCTTGTCCGGACTTGTGCCTGGGAGGGTAACTTTCTAGGTGCAATCCCATGGGTTTCAGCACATATATAT
>NC_068992.1:54803127-54806308 GCF_001194135.2 Octopus bimaculoides
ATATTGCGTTCCACCCATGTCACTACTTGTGATATCATCAAATTTAGAATTTATCCATAGATGATATGAACAGTAGTAACATCTAACTTCAAATCTCAGTGTTTGAATGTTTCATTTATAAATTTTTATGCATACTCAGTTACCCTGTTCGATAGCCACAGCAAACTGTCGAGGTAGCCATCGAACCCAATTGTCTTAAGTCTAGAAAACAGTCCGGTGGAGTGTGGCCGAAACATCGAGGTCATCTGCTTAGAATCGCAGAGCATACGCCCGCTGCAGTCCACAATAAACTGAACAATTTTGAGGCAGGAGGTCGAAGTTATCGTCTAACTCCTCCCCACAGAAGTTCAAGCTTTGTGCATATAGTAAAGGATTATTAAAAACAGCGAAGCCGTGGCCATACTTTCAGATAGTGTATTTAAGACTATATAATCTAATGTATTTCTTTCTGGATGATAGGAAAACCCCGAAATCCGAGGTAACTAGAGATTATTTTAGTCTACAACAAGTAATTCATAAAAGAGGTTGGTCATCTCATTTGGTCAGGTTAAAGGTTCGGAATAGATTTTTCCCACACATGGCAGAATATTCCACTGTTAATTCATGCCGGTCTATCAATCATATCAGAGCTTCTTTCTCTAGCTATTTGTTGAACCTAAATATCGATCTTCCGTTACAGCAAAAATTCAATACATTCGGAATAACCAGTCCACCTGTTGGTGGTTAAACCTGTTGGAATTAGATTCCATAGCTCATGCGCCAAATACTTTTTTTAGTCTTAAAATGGAAGCGACGGAAGCTACATAAGAACAACACGTAATACAGACAAATAAACCGACATATCAATCGAGTTATTGAGAGCATTGCTGAAGGTAAATTTTGATTTCAACTGTGCCGCAGTCTTGGTTGGTAACCGTGCCTCTTAATATCTCTAATAATAAAATAGTGTGTGTTCGATTGGAAGAATTGTCTGAAGTAGTTTGGTTTATATTCTCCGTCATGCACCAATTCACAAGGGAACATCACATCGGTTACGTGTTGCACTGATGACGAAGCAGCCTGTTAAAAACTCGCTACAAAAATTTGTGTATCTAAATTTGAGCCGATGTTCTTCACTCTCAGGTTAAGGATCCGGAACAGATTTTTCATCCAATGTGGCAACTGACCTTAACATCTTTTAATGACTCCTTTACGTATATAAAATTGCCAAAACTGTTTCACACAGATCAAGCTGTCTCATCGTCAGCGTTGCACAGCTATCACGTTTATGACAAAGTTAAATTTTCCCGAATTAGCGTAATATGGTGTAAAACTTTATTGAAACATATATGTAATGAATAAACAATTTTAGAATTCATGAAAGATTCGCTAGCTTGCTAAGTTCAGATTCTAGTTTGAGCTTAGATTGCACATCGTTTCAATTTTAAGACTAAGTTTAAGCTCAGATACCCACAAGGAAACTATTACATTATTCTGTGAAAAACATATCAAAATGTATCTGAGTCAGTTTTAACAACAAGCCTATTAGCATTATATTTGTGATTCCTTCAACTGATCCTCTTTTGTCATTTCCAGTCTTTTGCTTGATTGCCATATTGCGCTCAAGTTACCACAGAGGTGATCTCCTAATCTAAAAGTAAAGGATCTATGTTCGAACATAGCAATTCCTCGACCCACAATGCAAAACTCATTATTTACTTAGCAAATAGCTACCATGGAGGCATACAAATGATTTACAATTAGGTAAAGCGTGATTGCGTGATTAAGTAAAGGCTTCAGGTTCGATCCCACTCGGTCAAATGTATTTTACTATAGCTTCGAAATGAGTTGATCAATACCTTGTGAGTGAAATTTGGTAGTTGGAAATTGTATAGAAATCAGTATATATGCTCACGCACAGGTCGTATATCGGCAGGAAAACCGAAAAGATGTTCCTTCAGATAATTGTTTTATACCGAGTTACAAACACTCCTTCGGTACTGTCATTTTCAGAAATACAGTGAACCAGTGATTGATCCGCTTTAAACTCCTAACTATGACCGCTATTGTTCAGAAATCTCGATAGAAAACATAAATAGCAGCGAGTCGTTGCAAGTGACAAATATTTTAGCCTACATTCTTGGACTGAAGCCTGCATATAAGTTTATATCAGAGCAAATTCTTTCCATTGAAGCCATATAACGAAGTTGTATTTTATCGCCAAATGCATCTTGCATATTTTCGCTCCAGTAGGTTATCAAAGAATGGGAAATTGGTAGTTTGATACTGGTATCGCTCTTCTCTTTCTCTTGTTATTGGATTTAAGTTTAACCAATAAATTATTAATGCGGAAAAAAAAAAAAAAAAATCTATCCACAGTACAACTGACGGAAATAGCAACAAGTGCCAGGTATTACTTTTGTAAATAAATTGTTGAAGGTGTCGAGCTGAGAGAATTGTTAGCACATCGAACAAAATGCTTAGCGACATGGCTTCGGTCTTTACGTTCTGAGATCAAATCCACCGAGGTTAACTTTGCTTTTCGTCTCTTCGGAGTCGATAAACTACAGTACTTGTTAAGTACAGGAGTTCATGTAATCAGCTTATCTAGTATCCTCAAAACTGTTGGCTTTGAAGCCTGCAACATACCGGCGGCCCTTCCAGAGAAATATTGTGACCTCAGTCACTTATACGCAACGAAACCGAGTAACCAGCCTGATGAGTACTGTGGCAAGAAGTTTGCTTCCTAACCACATGATCCCAGGTTCAGTCCCATTACGTGGCATCTTGGGCAAGTGTCTGCTATAGCCTCGGACAGTAGACTGAAATTAAAAGAAGCCCGTCGTATATATATCTGTGTGTGTGTAATGTAAATAATGTACATAATTCCTCATCTCTTAAATATAGAACTGTATTTTATATCCTATCCGTATCTTTTATGCTTTATCTTTTACTTGTTTCAGTTATTGGATAGTGTCAGGCTGGGGCATCACTTTGAGCGGTTTAGTCGATCAAATCGACCCTAGTACGTTTGTTTAAAGTCTGGTACATAATCTATCGGTCTCTTTCATCGAATCGCTAATTCATGGAGACGTATCGAATCAATACCAATTGTCAAGCAGCAGAAGAGAAGCATAAGGACACACACAATATATATAAATTTTCATTTCCCTTTGATATAATTATATATATATATATATAT
>NC_068992.1:54808550-54814504 GCF_001194135.2 Octopus bimaculoides
TGCTACGAGAAGCGGAGACATCCCCAATAATATTCTTACTGAAAATAATTCAGATTTCAACTTGTACATTTATTTCTTCAAATATCTCTTTACAGAGCAAGAGTCAAATACTTTTAGTGGTGGATATGAAACCCGCATCTACACGAGATACTGAAAAAAATTATTGCAGAAGCAGAAATTCTATCAATTTTAGTTATATATTTTTTGGTGGATAATTAGGCGAAGCTAAAGAATACGTACACCACCCGTTTCCGGGGGTTAGGGTGACGCCGAAAACGGGTGGTGTGCGTATTTTTTTTTTTTTACTTCTGCCTATAATTAACATCATTACCGCGAATGAGTGTGAAATTTAATTAATGTAATCAAAGGGTTAAAAGAAAAGATAGAAGTTTCTACTCTACAGCGCTTACAGTTATTTTTAGGTACAAATGGCATCCCTGTCAACTACAGAAGCTGTACAAAAGACGCAATCCAGCATGTCATGTGTATTTTTGCAAAACAGAATTTTTGTTGAAGAATTATAAAGATATTAAGCAACAAATCCGGGAGAAAATCCCACTACAATTTAAAAGCAAAATAGCTACTAGGTAGAAGGAGATATCTCTTCAAGGAAACGAAAACAGGAAATAAAATAATTTCAGTGAAACCATTACCTCAATTAACGATTTTATAAAACTTTTAGTTTGAGTGAAATAAATAACCCTGTATATATACTATACTATCAGAGGAGAAAGCCTCTAAACTTTTTTCAATCTCTTAAAATAAGACACAGGCAATATTACCTTAGATGTTTCAAACGACAGTATGATTATAATCAGAATGCTTTTATTTGTCGGCTTTTCTTATTCTTTACGTTCTCAGCTCAAATGCCGTTGAAGTTCACTTTGCCTTTCATTCTTTCGGGGGTGAATAAATGTCAGTTGAGCACTGGGTCGATGTAATCGACTTCACTTCCCCTCAAAATTTTTGACAAATTGACTAGTGCTGATTTGGGGTTCAAAACCAATATTTCAGTGAATATGGTTTCGTACCACATTTCGCTTACTTTCAAAATCTAACAATTTAAAATCTGCTACATTCTGCAACACTCCTAAACGAAGACCTCTTCTCATCGGGGGCAAGTAAACCACTGACCCCAAAGCTTAATTACTTGGAGGATAAGCATAATCGATATTATTGAACCCTAAATATATGACTGGTGCGAGAAGTCCTATATGCATTGGTAAATCAAAGGATTTAGCAAAAGACAGCCCCATTAAATACTGTACGCCGCTCTATAGTTCAAATGTGTTCGAAGTCAATTGTTTTTTCATCGATTTCGAAGTCGATAAAAATAAATAATACACTAATATAGAGAATAATACATCAGTGTAGAATAATGTATACCAGTCCCCATTCGTTCTGCCTGTCTGGAAAAGAAAATTGTGAAATATTCAAGATGAAATGACTTACATTTATAATTGTAGGTAATGTGATATCATCATGCGAGTATAATTTCAAAGTCCGATTCCATATGTCGGTCGTTACACAATGAAGATCGTCGCTGTATCCACTGTAGAAAATGATAACTTCCTCACTCGGTTGTAGTAGTTCATTGCATCCAATTGCGATTCGAGATGCAGATTTAACTCCAATGGTTTGAGCTACTTCAGCTGAAGTACGAATTAACTCATTGCTGACCGATCGATATCTAGGGAGAACATCAGAAATGGAAATCTTAAATTTCCCAATTTGTAACATTTTAGTATTCTCCTGACGCTTAACTATAGTTTCCGTATCAAATTCCTGGCGTTTAGGGGGTTTATGCAAACCCTTTTCAAGTACTGTATCCTTGTTCGCAGGAACTGTATTAATAACCGATTCTTCGCATATTCTAGCAAAATCCTCCTTTGTCAGAATTTTAATACAATGCGGAGATATTTGGTCAAGATAATGTATAGTCTTAGAGAAAATTTTTTTCAAACAAGATTTAACTCGTTTCGGTTGATACTTTTCAATGCTCGTATTTTCATTTGTTCCATGAGCAACATCCTTTTTATGAAATTCTTGCAGACGTAGATTTTGGTTACTATTAGACAATGTATTCTTCTTCAGGTTTTGAGTTAATCCGAGCGCACCCATTAAACCGATTTCTGGATTCGGACAAATATCTATCAATGTATTATCAGATCTAATTTCAACATTATTACAATGCATGTCTTTTGGATTATTTGCTTTTCGATTCTCGGTTTCTTTATAGAATTGATCAAAAGCTGACCATGACAAAGGTGTTTTCCTAAGTGGTTCATTATACACGTGTGTCCATTTCAGTATTTCTTCATTTATATTTTCCTCGAACCTTACTCGTTTTTCGACTTTTTTTGGAGCCGATTCTACATGTATTTTATTGATAGCTTCGGCAGGATAGTCTACATATGTAACCGAGCATGGAGTTGCAATAGCCTCACATTCAGTAGGGAGATAAAACGGAGTTTGTGTAAAACGATCTTTCGTCCAGAAAAATGTTTGGGTTGAAGCGTTTTGTTTTTTGATTTCTGGTGTATTCACGATGGAAAACGAAGATACTTCTGTTTGTGTTTCAGATTCGTGAATATTAGAAGTTCCTGATTTTCTTCGTTCTTTTTGGTAAGAAATTATTTTTTTATTTTCACCTGAACAAGGAACAGGTGAACGGTAATATACCGAGCACATTTTGGAAGATAACTCTTGGTTAAGATTCGAAGTTTTATAAGACTTATCTGGAAAGGAATCTACCATTCGTGCTTCATAATATTGTCGCAGTCGATGTTCAGGTATCGGTTTGCAATCACTTCTGGAAGAACGGTCTAGTATACTGATTTTATTTTTTGAAGCATGCCGAGGTGTTGCCGAAATTGGTTTGGTCTCAGTTGGATTTTTAACACCAGACAAATTAGTCTGCGAGTCTTTGTCATGAGATTCAGTTATAATATTCTTTTTAGAATCAACTTGAGATTTATCTCTAATATTTTCTTTTGTTTGTCCCCGTCGTGAGTTCATTTTTACTTATTCGTCTTGCAAGCAGTTTGTGTTGGGAGCAGTCTTAGGTGATGTCTCGATACGAGATGAAATATGATGCACTGAAATTAGTGTCTACACACACGAAACAATTAGTTGTAGATTCGTAACTGTGAAGCGAAATGACATTGGTTTCAACTAAAATACAAGCGGTCTGTGAATTTATGTTAGGCCACTGCAGTTTTCCTATTTTCGAGGGAAGTCTTTTTGGAAATTGCCGCCATCCCCAAATTGGGGCCTGAATTAACACGTTTTAAGTGATTTGAAGTTAAAGTAAACATTAGATTATTTTTTAGCCATTAAAGTTCCACTTTTCAATAACAAGAAGCTGGAATACATTTCTTAACGCGCAATATAATAATTATATAAGTGGTAAATGTGAAACAAAGCAAACTTAATTGAAAATTCTCATACAAGAGTTAATAAATGATGTGATGCAAGTTAATTATTAGTGAACAAAATAAAAAAAAAAAGATTAGTCCTATATAAGGAAGTTATGAAAATATCAATTCAACACTGAATATTTGAAAACGAGGCTGCTTCTTTTCGCTTTCACAAATTCGACCCTTCCTAAAACAATTCTACCTTTGGTCACTGAGAACCATTGAAAAATTAGTACGTCAGTACCGATACAAAAT
The DNA here is from genome assembly GCF_001194135.2 of Octopus bimaculoides. Lineage (NCBI taxonomy): Eukaryota > Metazoa > Mollusca > Cephalopoda > Octopoda > Octopodidae > Octopus > Octopus bimaculoides. Next base: position 54,812,225 of record NC_068992.1, read on the forward strand.
TTCGTGAAGATCCTTTTTGTTTACAAAAGCTTGCATGTTATGTATTATTAATTACTGAAATATAGTTTAGCAACTATTGTTGCGAGCAAAACGAAACTGCGTTAAGGTTTCAATTCATAGTGATTGTATCTACGTCGCTAGCAAGCACGTTTATAAAACGGTCAAATAAAATAAATTTTTTTTTGCTCCTTTTATTATTGTGAGACATTTTGTCTATGAAAACCTGTGTGACAAATTAAGTTGATCAAGAAGTACACTGCATAGAAGTTAATAACATAAACCGGCTTCCATTTTACTTCGAAACCGCTTTGCAAGAATGAAGTGAAATCTCAACTTCTTATATATGACACTCTACCTAATTAATTGTCACTTATTATTGTATGAGGGTAAATTTTCGCAACAATAATGACTTCAGAATTCAGTTTTGTTTCCTGCCAATGTGAAAGGACTGAATGATTACACTTTATCTTCAAGAAAACTAGGAAGCCTTTACGTAGTCTTTTGACCTGCGAGAAATAGCAGCAATATCCTCACCCCTCAAATAATCACACCATACAGTCTAAAAAGGTAGGAATATTAGTTAATGTAGTCTTTGATACCTGTCCTTGTTTGTCCCCTCCATGTATCCTTTTAATAGGAATAAAAGAAATACTTTGATACCTGAAAAAATGGGATGGTCAAAGCTAGAAAGTCTTTGATCAAAGGTTTACTCGATCAATATTACTTGAAATTAAGCAACGAGATTTTAAATTCATTTAAATGTCTCGGGTTAATTTTATGTATGTATAAAATTGAACGATTGCAACATAGCTTTAAAATCGTGAACCTGAACGAAAGCTATAGAAACAGAGAGAAACAACTGGTGATAATTTCAAACGAAAATATAATAAAACAAATCACACGAAATCAATTTTGTTTATAATTATATTTTAATCATCGTTAAACTTTACAAGAACATAATTAGAACTAATTGTCGTGATGATCAAGTAGGGTAGACTTCTTGTTTAGGCAACTCTCAAACCCGTATCTGACGTAGTGTCTTTTTTTGAATTTATTCCACACCATTTGATTCGTTCAACTTCCTTCCATTTCAAGATTGTGTGATGAAGATTTCAGTAAGCATCTGCAATATCAAAATAACGGAACATCATTTAGTGGTTTAAAACTCAGAAGTAGAATGTCGCGGTTTTCTGAATTGACCTTACACAACGCATCTTATACAACAATTTCTTTCTGTTTGCATATTTGCAGTGAAATCTTAGCCTCGGATTATTTTAATAGGGTATGAGAATCTGATATAAATTTTCTTTTGAAGAAGATATTTATCCGAAACATTTCAGTTCACCGCTACCACATGCTATAAAAACCTATACAAACTTTTTATATTTTATACCACAAATGTCGATGTATATACGCTACCGTGTATAAGAGGTACTCCGATTTTGTGCCTGGAATTGTTTTAAATATTTTTGACATTATGTTGCGCTGACATAATATTACAGGTGCAGGCATGGCTGTATGGTTAAAAGGCTCGCTTTGCAATCCTTTGGATTCGGGTTCAATTCCACTGCACAGCACCTTGAGCAAGTGTCTTCTTCTAAAGTCCCGGACCGCCCAATGCATTGTGAGTGAATTTAATGGACAGAAATTGTGTGGAAGCTTGTCGTGTATATTATATATGTATGTATTTATCACCCCTCACACTTCAACACTGTAACTTAGCGATTCGGTATTAGGGATGAATAAAATAAGTACAAGACTTAAAAACATAAGTACTCGGTTGATCAAACTCCTTCAAGGCGGTGCCACAGCATGGTTTTAGTCTATGTGAGAATAGCAGTGGTCAGCAAGAAAAAAATTTTGAAATGGTGTCGGGACACCGAACACCCTCTTTAGCTAATTCGAGGGCGTTGAATCTGAAAATAACCTTACTTTTTCTTGGTTAGCTACCGTTTTAAGTCTCGAACCAAATCATTCAGCTCATTTTGGTTAAACGGCTCTGGCACCGTTTCGAGAACATAGCCAGGGTCGCTTTCGCCGTGTCTCTCATTTACATTAGCATCAGACTCGTCACTTTCAACAAATTTCAAATTTTTGTGAAAAAACTGGGATTGGCAAATCATCTGAATGCGGCACCGGTCGAATAGCGGAATGAAGATTGGGGTAGTCGATAACAGACCTGCGTTTCTTTTGGTTCACTCCCGCAACACTGACTGAGCAGAAGTAACATTGGTCAGAGTCGTTCTTCGGTTCACGCCAGATCATAGGAATAGCGAATCT
>NC_068992.1:54814982-54817366 GCF_001194135.2 Octopus bimaculoides
ATAGGTGAAACTACTGGGTCTTTTTGAAAAGAAAGACTGAGAAGCGTTAATTTTTGAGGCGGAAGGACAATTACCCCGACGGTTGGAAAATAGATCTAAGTTATGTACTAAATCAGAACGTACATTCACCTTTATGATTAAAGTATAATTAATCCATGGTTGGCGTATAGCATTGCCACTTATTATTTTTGGACAGCAGTATTCTCGAATAGCGCTGACCTAAAAACCGATACAAAAATTAACACAAACGTGATAGTCGCATGATATACAAGACTATAAAGGATCGTCTGTTAGAAATAGAAGTCAAAGATCCCTTAAATCATACCCACACTATGCCCTATTGAACACGACTTTAGATTAATCAACAGCAGTGCAGATCTATATGGACTGGGACATTGTGGAGGCGGTACATTTAAATCTCTTGGTCATAATGATAAATATTCCAACAGTCATAAAATACGACGCTACCTGTTGGTTTTAGCGTACCCTACAAAACAAAAAAAGGGTGCTTTCTACTTGAGCATTGAGATTTTGGAGGAGTGTGTCACGAGACCAGACCTTTCTTTATTCGGTGCTGTCGGAATCGTGTCACACGAGAGAATGCATACATCGACCAGTTCTTTTAAGAACCATAATTTTCAATGACTTGTGGAGGGTCTACTCTCACATTCCTAAAATTGATGGTTATAATCTTTGACATAGTAAACTCAATACTGGTTTACTGTTCTAACTCGAAAGATGCTACCTACCCGCAACAAGTAGAAAAAAAAATCACTTGGGCCTGTGTAAAACGAGGGAATAAACGACGCTGTGGGGCCCACCGATCCATGACTGACTTGTATTTCTGCGAGTTTATGTGGCGCAGGTGATAGGATTACAACGAACTAGTTGGAATAATATCACCCTAAGATGGTACTTTGTGAAGAAAGGCAAAGTTAGCCTCGGTGAGATTTGAACACGGAGTGACAATTCACCACCTTGTATTAAACTTATTAAGAGGTCTAACACGAAGTGACGAATTCGTACTCTGATTTCAGATCTCGACGAAGTCATTTTTGCCTTGTCTCATAAATAAAGTAATGGCACTCCGTCAGTTATGACGATGATCAACGGAACAGCCTGCTTGTGAAGTTAACGTGCAAGTGGCTGAGCACTCCACAGACAAATGTACCCTTAACGTAGTTCTTAGGGAGATTCAGCGTGAGACAGAGTGTGACAAGGCTGACCCTTTGAAATTAGAAGAGACGAGGCGGGGAGACGAGCTTGCATGGGAAACATCGTCTTTCATGAAATGTGTTACCTAGACCTTCATGTTGGAGAAGAACGTTCTAGATGCAGATTTGTGGTATCACAAGAAATATGGAGGCCAGGGTACTTTGAATTACAAGCACGTAGAAGCAAGAAGAAACAAAAAGAATAATTTACCTGCAACACAAACAGAGTAGATCGTTCTTTGTCCAGATTTCTGTAAAACTTTTTTCAGACCAGGGCAACATTCCATTCCAATCGGACAGATACCGACATATTTCGTAAGAGGCATACCGCAGCACGTATAATCCGGCTGATTATCAGATCGCCCCTGACGGGGCAATGCAAGGTATCCATTGCTCTAAAACAGAATAAAAATAAATTGATAAGTAAAACCAACATTCGCTGAGAATAAAACAATAACATATATTTTCAAGCAGAGAGATATGTAGAGAGTTTTTTTTTCTGAGAATATCAAAGAGCTTATCAAACTGAGTATGAATTATACACACGCCCGTATATAGTATTAGTGTGTATAGAGTTACACCAAGTTCATCGGAATAATTCTATTTAATGAGGAGAATAAGTACGAACTGAAAACAGTAACTGTGGCTGTGTGGTAAAAAGCTTGCTTCCCAACCACATTGTTTCGAGTTCAGTCCCACTGCATGGCATCTTGGGTAAGTGTCTTCTATAGCCTCGAGCCGACCAAAGCCTTGTGAGTGGATTTGGTAGACGGAAACTGAAAGAAGCCTGTCGTATATATATATATATATATATATATATATGTATATATATATGTGTGTGTCTGTGGTCGTCCCTCACCACTGCTTGACAATCGGTGTGTTTACGTCCCCGTAATTTAGCGGTTCGCCCAAAGAAACCGATAGAATAAGTACTTGGCTTCAAAAAAAAAAAAAAAAAAAGTCCTGAGGTCGATTTGTTCGACCAAAATCCTTCAAGGTGCTGCTCCAGCCTGACCGCAGTCAAATGACTGAAATAAGTAAAAGAATATACTCTAATCCCTAATGGAACAACACAAATACATCATACTTGAGGAGACAAACACAGACACACAAACATATGCATACATGTAAATATATATATATATATATATATATATATATATATATATA
>NC_068992.1:54817912-54823267 GCF_001194135.2 Octopus bimaculoides
GAAATTAACGTACAAGTGGCTGAGCACTCCACAGACACCTATACCCTTAACGTAGTTCTCGGGGATATTCAGCGTGACAAGGCTGACTCTTTAAATTACAGGCTCAACAAAAACAGGAAGTAAGAGTGAGAGAAAGTTGTGGTGGAAGAGTACAGCAGGGTTCGCCACCACCACCTGCCGGAGCCTCGTAGAACTTTAGGTGTTTTCGCTCAATAGACACTTACAACGCCCGGCCTGGGAATCGAAACCGCGATCCTATGACTGCGAGTCCGCTGCCCTAACCACTGGGCCATTGCGCCTCCACTTATCTGAAAGTATCAGAATGTTTACGACTAAAACAGCTTTGAAACGTATCTGCTCAGCCCCAAATGACCGATGGCTAAACCACACATCCATAACAACCATATAACTTGCGCTCTTCTCCAAAAAATGACTTTGTGCTTAATAAATGCTTTGATTATCATTTAAATTGATTGCCCGAAGGCTGTAAACTGTACTGTAGTCAATATGTTCGAATGAAACACAGAGCATCACACAGAGAGAGAGAGAGACATATACAAACATGCATACATCTACATATACACATATAAACGTACATAGAAACACATTAATACATACGTAACCATATAATCATATATACATACACACACACAAACATCTGCATTTAGACACATTTATGTACACACACATATATACACATATACTCGCATATACAAATACATTCATATATATTTAAATATGAACATATTCAAAATAATATATTTTAATTTATTCCTATTCTCTTCTGAACGCTTATTCAAGTTAACAAACAATGCATTATTTTCATTTCATCGTGTGGAGTCCGTATCTGCTGTTAGCACCTATACCAAAACGCTTCGTCATTTCACATCATTATAACACTTGTCTTTCTCTATTGGGGCAATAATTGGAGCTCGATAGGGGACCTGCAGCGGTCTTTTCAAATACTAGCTTAAAAAACAAAAATAATAAGATGGCATAGGGAGAGAGCCTTGGAAGTTATGTAAACGTAGGGAAACGAATGTGCATTGGTTGAGAAGAACAATTTTCTTTTACAGATGACAAAGCTCTATTCAATCTACCCATTTTTTAATAAATGAGGATATTATGGTCTCGATTCACTTCGTCAACCGAGACTACAATACACGTTAAATATCCAGCTTAATTCAATGGCAAGGGTCATATTTATTTCTTTATTGCCCATAGGAAGATAAGCCTAGAGGGAACAAACAAGGACAGACAAAGGGATTAAGTCGATTACATCGACCCCAGTGCGTAACTGGTACTTATTTAATCGATCCTGAAAGGATGAAAGGCAAAGTCGATCTCTGCAGAATTTGAACTCAGAACGTAATGGCAGATGAAACACCGCTAAGCATTTCGCCCGGCATGCTTACGATTCTGTTAGCTCGTCGAGGGTTACATAATATGGAAAAGTATGGACATCGCATACACTATGTTAGCTATCCAATAAACTGTATAGTTTGCGTTTGTCGTATCACAATTTATCGACCCCGAATGGATGAAAGGCAAAGTCGACTCGTCGGAATTTGAATACAGAACGTGAAGGCGAACAAAATACCTATAACTACTTAGCTCGACGTGCTAACAGTTCTGCCACCTCACCGCCCTATCAACGTCAGTAATGATAATAACAGCAAAAAAAAAAGAAAAAAAAAAATTATACGAACAGACGTCTGCAATACAATCTACAAAACTATTCATGACGTAATATTTGTGTAAAAGAGGTGTAAATATTAAAAAGGCCGGTGAAAGGTGAATAATGGTGAGGAAGATGTTATTGTAACAGATAATTAAAACAAGAGCAAAATACGAATAATTGAAAGACGAGACAATGCGAGACAAATTTAACGCTTTATTTAACATGAGACCTAAATTCTAGGATTCGTGTGGTGCACAATGCGGCATTTTGTATGGGTTGTCACGATTTTGACTAAACAAAACATTGTTCTCGAAAGATAACAAGCAAAATATTCTGCACAACTGCTCACCTACTAATACATTGCCCCGATTAATATTACTTTCAAATTTTGACTCAAGGCCAGCAATTTCAGGGGAGTGGGGTAAGTCGATTATATCGACCGATTATTCAACTGGTATTTATTTTTATCGACCCTGCATAGGCATTTGAGCTCAAAACGTGGCGGCATTTGAGCTCAAAACGTGAAGACGGACGAAACGGTGCTAAGCATTTTGTCCGGCATGCTAACGATTCTGCCAGCTCGTCACCTCACACACGTACATATATATATTAACTTTTCTTTTCATCAACTGACTTCTGTGAATTATCACTCGTCTTCTGAATTCCAAGTATGTCTTTCAACTCAGCATGGAACCCACACATGTCATTGAACCCAACAGTTTTTGTAGTTAGATCGATATATTCTCCCACCACATTAACTTCATTTTATAGGTATATCTCTGGTGTCAATGAATTTAGAGGAGCTAGATCGATCACCGAAACCCTGGAGATGTTTTCTACTGAGTTCGGTTGTAATGTTAAACAGCGAAGCCAAAATCGTAAGGAAACCAGCCTTGATATTTCATTGCTGGGTTTAACAAACATGGTTTTAACTGTGTCATACGCTGTGGGGCAGATTTTTGCGCTTAGTTTTTCATGATTCCAGAGTTTCATCCATATCACTTTCGTGAATGGCTCATACTTTCCTATCGGACAGCCTTTCCGTTGTCAGTTTAATAGGCTTGAAAAGAATGGCTCTAATTTGTTTGGGTTTAAAGGTATTGTCAAGGTTAACTTCGACCGAAACTTTGGGGTTTTTCAGTGCAAACATACATATACATATCCGCTATGTATGTATGTATGTAAGTATGTTATTATTCAGTTCCATTTCAAGATTTTTTTGCCAATATAGAAAGATCCGGTTTCTAACCTAGATCCAAGGCTACTTCACTGGAATTTCAACATCAACAACAGGGTATTTTTGTATGTATGTATGTATGTATGTATGTATGTATGAAGATTTGTATGTTTTGATTTATGTAGTACTATCATGCTTATAATTGCATATCCAGACATGCTCATATATACTTAAATGATAAACTTCTAATAATTCCGCCAATCACCATCATGAATGTTACTTTACTTTTATTAACCCCGAGAGGATGAAAAGCAAAGTCAATCCGAGCAGGATTTGAACTTGTATTCTGATCCGAACAGGATCTGAATACAATTACTTCTATTCAAACTGAGACACCTAATGCAGATCATAAACAATACATGGAAAGACAAAGTGTAATAAGAGGTGATTGGCTATCGATACTCGCAGCTGTATTACGGTATCTGAAGAGGTAAACTACTGGAGGATATCGATTCTCTTTTGATTCGCTGATAGACACTCATTTCACGTTGAATGTCATCATCAGCTATCGATGGACAGTTTATGAATACATGTATGATATAGTTGAGTGCTACCTGTCGTTTGACAGGTAAATTTGGAAATATGTGCTTTTGCCACCGTGGGAAATATCAGAAAATAAGGGGTACATATGAAAATTGTAATTTAACTTTAACAGAATTTTTCGTGCTTATTAAAAAAAAAATGTTAGAATGATAAATACTAATTTTCAAAAGGAAAATATTTATTACCTCAAAATAAAAATGAAATAAGGCAAATTTCTCATTTATATAATTCCTCCCATAGTTATTCGGCTATATAATCCCTGTCATCCTGCCCCCCCTCCTCTTCATTTCTGCCTTTTAGTATATGTACCCATCCTTCACCTCTTACTTCAACTTTCTTTATATCTATCTTTTATTCTCTCTCTTTATTAGATACAAAGCGTGACTGGAGAAATAAAAAAACAAAAACAAAATTTATACCGGTTATTACACCCCACCATATATACTCTTTTACTTGTTTCAGTCATTTGGCTGTGGCAATGCTGGAGCACCGCCTTTAGTCGAACTTATTGTTTGCAAGCCTAGTACTTCTTCTATCGTTATTTTTGTGCCGAACCGCTTGGTTACGAGGACGTAAACACATCGGTTGTCATGCGATGGTGGGACACACACATATATACACGACGGGCTTCTTTCAGTTTCCGTCTACCAAATCCACTCCAAGGCTTTGGTCGGCCCGAGGCTATAGCAAGGTGCCACGCAGTGGGACTGAACCCAGAACCATGTGGTTGGTAAGCAAGCTACTTACCACACAGCCACTCCAACGCCTACACACACACACGCATACACACACACACACACACACACACACACACACACACACACACACACACACATATATATATATATATATATATATATATATATATATATACACATACATTCATACGTTAGTTTCTGTTTGTTGCCATAAAGCTTGAAAGTAGTGCATCTATCTATCTATCTATCTATCTATCTATCTATCTATCTATCTATCCAATTACATATATTTATCTAATTACATAATGGTGATTCCCTCTTACCTAACTAGGACTACTTTGTATTCATTTCTTTGTTTTCTTAAAGACTACATAGTTTGATTTGAGGGATATTTGGCTATTATTTCTAACATGTCGATCAACCACACAGAGCCACATTTCCCCTTCCCGTAAACACACAATCATTATTAATTGGTGAATATCAAGAAACAAAACTCTTTTATAGGTTCGAATACTTTGGAAAAATATTTAAAGCTTTGGTATAAACGTACGAGTTCATTTGCCTTGTTTGATCTGTTTGGATGTCCGTCTAACTTCCAGACTTGCAGATTTTTTTTTATCAACTTAATGATTCATAATCCCCACACTCTATCAGAAACATTGATGTCACAAGATATACAATTGTTATTTGACAATCAACAAAATACATTCAAATTTTAATTTGCCATTTTAATTATTCAAGTCATGTTCGTTTGAGTTATATCTTATCACTACCAAAAAACAAAAAACAAACAAAAAAACAAAGAACAAAAAAAAAAATAAACCAAGAAAAATTCCAACCTAATCTTTTGATTATTGCCTGAACATAACAGAATGAAAACTGACTGCTAATTTCTTCGGGTAATTAATTTCATTAATTATATATAATTATACATAACGAACAAAGGTGGAAAAAGTGGAATGAGATACTATCAACGATAACAGCTGCAGTAGTATATCATACTATTTCCCTTCAGAAATACTACTACTACTACTATTACTACTACTGGTTTCAAAGTTTTGGCACAAGGTCAACGAGTTCGGAGGAGTGAGTAAGTTGATTACATCGACCCCAGTGTTCAACTGGTACTTATTTTATCGACCCCCCCCCAAAAAAAAAGAATAAAAGGCAAAGTTGACTCCAGTGGAATTTGAACA
>NC_068992.1:54823461-54827130 GCF_001194135.2 Octopus bimaculoides
TAGTAGTAGTAGTAGTAGTAGTAGTAGTAGTAGTAGTAGTAGTAGTAATAATAATAATAATAATAATAATAATAATAATAATCCTTTCTACTAAAGGCATGAGGCCCGAAATTTGGGAGAGGGTGATAGTCGATTATATCGACCCCAGTGCGTAACTGGTACTTAATTCATCGACCCCGAAAGGATGAATAGCAAAGTCGACCTCGGCGGGATTTGAACCCAGAACGTAGCGGCAGGCGAAATACCGCTAAGTATTTCACCCGGCGTGCTAACGATTCTGCTAGCTCGCCGCCTTAATAATAATGATGATGATGATGATGATGATGATGATGATGATGATGATGATGATGATGATGATGATGATGATGATGATGATGATGATGATGATGATGATGATGATGATGAGGGATGGAATCAATAAGTCACAAAGAATAAACAAAGAAAATAGAAGCCAGAAATAATTAATCAATCATTTGAAATTGTAAATATAATTTGGAAAATACTGATAACAATGTTGAATATGCATATAAGTGTGATTATTATTAATGACTGCAAGACAAAAGAACAGAACGAGACTCCAAAGACTAGATTTTCAGATTGAAGATGATATAGTAGTTCGTTTGTGTTGGTGTACCATATATGTACACTGTTGTGTGCATACTTAGACGTCATAGTCACACACCTGCAAATGCACACACACTCATACATTCACACGCAAGCACACACGACACACACACATATATATGAATTGTTGGATGACTGATGGGTAATACGTCCAATGCTTACGCTTTCACTCTTATACACGCACATACATACACACAGACACATACATACATACATATATACACACACATATACATGCATACATATAAGCCTATTCACATAGATGCACATATTATGAATAAATGTTTAGATATTTATGTTTATATAAGCTTGAATGATTATATGTTTATATACACTTGAATATTAATATGTGCATATATGCGTATGTGTTTCTATATTGATAAATCTATGTTTGTTTGTGTGTATATATTCTGTATATATAAGAATATATGTGTATATATGTGTTTACCTGATTAGGATATGTATTGATAATTTTGCCAGTTTTCAAACTCAATTAACAATGCGCATGTGCAATCGCGTGCCTGTATATAATGTATACATCATGAAACGAAAATGAGCTGACAGAATTGTGTGCGGCTTAAAGAAAGAAAAGTATGCTAAATAACAAAATATTCTTGATTCCTTGCAATTATCTTCGATTTGACAGAAGATAAACAAACAGACAACGGCAATTGCAGCCGATTCTGAATAACAAGGGGAGATAATCTTAAGGATTAAAAAATCTGCAGAATGAACATATTTCACAAACATAAACACACACACACACACACACACACATATATATATATAGATAGTCGTACTGACCTCTTAAGATCGCCGAATAACATTGGTTTCAAATTTTAGCACAAGGCCAGCAAGCTTAGTTGGAGGGGGTAAGTCTATTACATCGACTCCCAGTACTTGACTGGTACTTTTTTTTTATCAACCCCGAAAGAATGAAAGGCAAAGTCGACCTCGGCGGAATTTGAACTCAGAACGTAAAGACAGACGAAATGTTGCTAATTATTTTACCAGGTGTGCTAACGATCCTGCCCGTTCGCCGCCTTGAGATCGTCGAGTAATTTTGCCAATCAATCCGGTTGTCTTCGCTCTGTGTTCAAATCCCATCTAGGTCAACGTTGTCTCTCATCCTTTCAAGTCCGATAAATAAAGTACAATGCTGGTTTATCTCTGTGTCTTTAAAAAATAGAGATTTTCTGCAATGAAGCCATCCGCGTTTTTAGCTATTTCTTCAGTACCTCATTTATAGAATACACGTTTTATAAGTTAAAAGTAAATATGCTTTAATGTTTCTCGAAAAAATCCCTCCTAATCTATAAATAATCTTTCTAAGACTGTTTTTCTTATTATTGTTCCCTAAAATATTTTAAGTTTCCACTTTTGATTTTTCCATATTATGGTATCTGGTAATATGGTTTTCCCTATTCCAAGCATTCGATTCGATATTCCAGTTTTTCTCTCTTTTAATATTCAGAGTTCTTAGGCAGCGAATTGGCAGAATCGTTAGCACGCCGGACGAAATGCTTAGCGGCATTTCGTCCGTCTTTACGTTCTTAGCTCAAATTCCGCCGATGCCGACTTTGTCTTTAATCTTTTTGGGGTCGATAAAATAAGTACCAGTTGAACCCTGGTGTCGATGTAATCGACTCACCCACTTCCTTTGAAATTGCTGGTCTTGTGCCAAAACTTGAAATCAATATTCAGTCCTTGCACTCGGCACTATGTAAAGTACATACGAGTGTGAATGCATGCATACACACACACACACACACACACACACACACGCACACACACACACACGTGTGTGTATATGCACACATGTACGCACTTGCATTCGTACATACATACATATATATATACGTACATAGAGATATACAAATGCACACACACATAAATGTGTATAGATATAAACGTACGTATCTCTTACTATCTCTCTGAATGTGTGCGTGCGTGTGTGTGTGTGTGTGTGTGTGTGTGTGTGTGTGTAGATAGACAGACAGATAGAACAAGGACCTAACACACAGACCAGCTGGTCGAAATTAAAACTTAATATTTTATAACTTGAGTATATGAATTATGTGCAATTCGATATTTTATTCAATTTATAAAAATTAGTTCTTATGAGAAAAGAGCATTCATAATTGTATACAATAAATAAAAAATGTGTCCCTCTGACTCTCTGCCGGTCTGTCCGTCTGTCCATCTGTCCATCTGTCCATCTGTCCATCTGTCTGTCTGCCTGTTTGTCCGTTCGTCTGCCCGTCTGTCTGTCTGTCTGTACGTATGTATGTGCGTATGCTTGTTCTCTTCTGTTATTAATTATTTACATTCTTCCTCTGAAAAAGGAGTTCATTTCTAATTTTAAACTTGAGAAAAGACTTGAATTTTTTTACTGTCCCACCAACTGATTGTATTTGTAATGTGCGAATTAGATGGTTGATTTCTTTTCTGAAAAACCTAGCTAATCCAGATTGTCACTTAGGAATGTATGTATGTCTGTGTGTATGTATATATATCTATATTATATTATATATGTATGTGTGCTTACACTAAGCTCCTCCTTCTGTGGTAATGCAGAAACTATTGTATATACCATAATTTTCCAAGGGTTCTATTACTATTTAATCTTTGTCTAATGAGATGTATATAGATCACATGTAATATGCTGCAATATTACACAATTATGTTCATATTACAAAATTATGTTCCTGGCTTTAAGGTTATCGCGAAAGGCCTGGCTGGAGTCCAACCATCCGAGTTCTTTTACAGGGCCTAGAAAAACTAAAAGATTGGTACAATAGGTGTGTGAATTACTTATAAATATATATAATCTCTTTTGAGTTAAAAATCTTTCTTTGGGTGTGTAGGTTTCAGTGGAGTGGTAATCAGGTTTTTATATATAAGTGTTTTGGAGAAATATTTTATTGATTAAATTTGGTGTTATATTATTGTTTAAAATTCATTCATGTACGTAGTACTTTGGTGATTCTCTTTTCTTAGGTAGGCACAAGGTGTGTGAGTACGTTTGTTGCTTTTGGTATTATT
>NC_068992.1:54827326-54828327 GCF_001194135.2 Octopus bimaculoides
TACACATATATATATACAGATATTAGGTTGTCTGAGAATGCTCAATGCCTCAGTGGCTTTAACTTCAGGCCTCTTTTTCTGCTTCCTCTACCTTGTACACTATACTTAGTATTCTCTCTCTTCCTCCTTTCGCGCTCTCTCTCCCTCTTCACACACACACACACACACACACACACACACACACACACGCACACACACACACATACACTCATATATTGTGACATGTTGCCTGTTCAAAATCATAATAGTCATATAACTATAATGATACTTATTGATATTTTACTTATTGTAATCATCATCGTTATATCTATTCATATACATATCTATCAGCTCACAAATTCTCGTGCATTTTCTCGAACATTCATTCTCTTCTCATTCTTATTCCTTCTGTGAATTATTGATTCTTTTTTTAATTTCTGCTTTTTATTTCAAAGAACATAAAAAAATAGTGATCGAAACATCCGTAGGGAGGCCAAATTTTTCTACGTTCTTGATTTTTTTCATACATATCACTGTATAAGCGAAACAAAATGCCTCGTTCTGGTAGCATATGACCTCAAATCAAGGTACTATACTCTCGATGCTCTATTACCCTTCCTGTGTTAATATTAACACCGTCAGTTGTATATCATGTTACTAAAGCGAAGATCTGATCCGTTTCGTCAGTTGGGACTAGTTTCCTTCCTTCTGTCGGTAGTATAGTCAAGGGACACTTACTCTCATATTTCTCCACGTCCGTTGATCAAAGTTGATGTTCTTCTGTTGAATTTCATTCTCCTGGGGGAAACAATTGAACCGTTTGTTATAAGACACTCGTAACCGAACAATGCGGATCTTTTATTTTCTACAAATAATAGACATTCTTATTTCAGAGACAGACATAATATCTAAAGAAGCAAGCATTTTGAGAAGCAGTGACAAAACGATAGAACGATTCTCCCTATCACTCATATAGCTACAAACTTATATTCGTTTAGCATAAAGTATATATATATATATAT
>NC_068992.1:54829534-54830199 GCF_001194135.2 Octopus bimaculoides
TGTGTGTGTGTGTGTGTGTGTGTGTGTGTGTGTATGCGTTTGTGTTTGTCCCCCACAACATCGCTTGACAACCAATTCTGGTGTGTTTACGTCCCCGTAAGCTAGCGGTTCGGCAAAACAAAACCGATAGAATAAGTGCTGGGGTCGATTTCTTCGACTAAAATACTTTAAGGCGGTGCTCCAGCATGGCAGTAGTCAAGTGACTGAAACGTCCAAAAAAATAATAGCATTTATATAAACAAATACGCAATCCACACGTGTATGTGAGCGTGTATGCCCCACACATACACACATTTGCGCGCGTTCACACAGACCACACGCGTACAAACGCATATATATATGAGGGATAACTAGGTGTGTTGTTAGCAGTATGAATAGAAAAAAGGTGATAAGATTAATATTCATATGGCACACTAAGAGTCCATGAATTTATCTATCAGCAATTCAACTGGGACGCTTAGTGTATTATATAAACATTAATCTTATCCTATTTTGCTTTTGTTGTAGTCATCCTGCTACTGTCAGTATATGTATGTATGGCGTGTGAGTGTGTGTATATGGATG
Organism: Octopus bimaculoides; assembly: GCF_001194135.2. Lineage (NCBI taxonomy): Eukaryota > Metazoa > Mollusca > Cephalopoda > Octopoda > Octopodidae > Octopus > Octopus bimaculoides. The sequence continues at coordinate 54,830,099 of NC_068992.1, forward strand.
CGGTATACATGTCTTTACTCATATTTCCAATTACATATCTCATACTCTATCTCTTTATATATATATATATATATATGTATATATATATATATATATATATA
>NC_068992.1:54830415-54830867 GCF_001194135.2 Octopus bimaculoides
TATCTATCTATCTATCTATCTATCTATCTATCTATCTATCTATCTATCTATCTATCTATGCATGCATGTATGTATGCATGTATGTATGTATATATGTATGTATGTATGTATGTATGTATGTATACATTTACAATTATTTTTGAAAATAAAAATTATCTGTAATAATTTTCAATTGACATCCCCCAGCATCAACTATATCTCAAATTCCATTGCCGTTGAAATTAACACGTATAGAAATTAATAATGTTATTTATATGAAAAATAGTTCCCTTAATACAATCTTACTTTTTGTTAACGCTCGTAAATCTTTGAAAGCAAATACGTATCAACGATGAAAACTATGATTACATAGAAAAAAACTAGAAAGTAGTTACGAAGTAAATGTAGGGTCTTCTCTACAAATCAGAAATGATTTTTGTGTCTTGAATATATATATATGTATGTATATATAT
>NC_068992.1:54831030-54833842 GCF_001194135.2 Octopus bimaculoides
ATCTTCATTGTTAAAATTGAATGGCTCAAGATGTATTTGTTGATTTGGTCTTTATATTCATAATCAGAATCATAAAAGAAGCGAGCTGCTAGAATCGTTAGCGAGTTAGACAAAATGCATTTCGATTCTTTTCGTGCCGGGTTCAAATTCCGCCGAAGTCGACTTTGCTTTTCATCCTTTCTAGGTCGATAACGTAAGTACCATTCGAACGCTAGCGTCGATATAATCGACTTACTCCCTCACTTAAAATTGAAGGCCTTGTGCTAACGTTTGAAACCCTTATGAAAGAGGCCAGCTGGAAAAAAAAAAAAAACGCCCGCCGGAAAAATGCTTAGCAGTTTTTCTTCCGGTTTTGCATTCCGATTTCAAATACTGCCGAAGTCGACTTTAGCTTTCGTCTTTTCGGAGTCGATAAAATAATTACGAGTCGAACGCTGGGGTCAATGAAATCGAGTGATCTCTACCCTAAAATGAATTGCATGAAAATTAGCCCATTATTATCAGAATCTAATAAAGTCTTTGAGGACATATAAATCTGTATCGAAACCCAGGATGTAACCATGAAAAAGATTTGTAACCTTCATAGGAATGAATGAACGTCACCATCCTTATGACTGAGGGCTGGGTCACATACATCATCGTCAGTGTGTCTCCATAGTCTCTATGGATTGAAAATGTCGATGGGTGCCGAGTTTTCTACCGACATGATTTAATGTCGGCTTTGGCTCACTCTACCTTCGCCTCTTTGAAGTTACTACCTGACAATGAGAAAACTTTTTGGAGCAATCCTTCTGCAACTGCCGAGCTCGAACTGACCTCGTACATGTGCACAGAGTATTGCTCTCCCCCAGAGACATACTTTGACCGAAAATGAAGGAACGCCTCATTACCAGAGGCTTTACAACACACCAGATACTAACTCGGTATTTCTAAGTCCCTACGTTTTTACTACAAGGCTGTTGACTCTGCGTTGGGTCAACCCATCCGTTTGATAATTATTGTTTTATTCTGTTGGGTTTCTACCTACATTCTCACCAGAAAGGCCCGGAGAGAAAATCGACTTTTAGACATGGTAATCACACCCCAAGAAATATGTTATCTCAACAGGACTTATTTGAAGCTACACAGCAAAGAGCCAGAACTAAGATATAAGTAAATCGTAAAACTTTTAGTTATAAAGTTAAATCTTGTCTAAAGACTCGACCAGTTGCAGGCATTTTTGAAATGGCAGTAATATGATAAATAAATAAATAAAATATAATGTTATCACAGCTAAATTAATCTTTTTTTGAAACTAAAACTAGAATATGCTTGTTGTAACATCTAGAAAATAAGAACTTCGTCTCTTGGGCATGAGACACAAGTCTATGGAAAAGAAACCACGCAAATTCTTCCGTAACTATTAACATAATATCGATTAAACGAGGTAACATAAAACGACCTAGGGTGCACAGAGACAAACGAAATATATTTATATCGTTCGATAACATGGTAATGCAATATTATATATATTCTGTAAATAATAATTATAAACTTTAAGCTTATATGCATTCATCGTGTAGTGGCTAAAGAAAATACTCTAATATTGGAGCATATAAAAGGAGGTATTATGGATATTAGTACCTACTTTTTCCGTCGAGGGCTTATATGCCCAGCATTAGACTATTTTTTTAGCCAATACACGGTGAACTCTTATAAGCTTAAAGCTTATAATTATTTAAAGAATTTTCACTCTTCACCGTTTCTACATACAACGCAGAATATGTATGTATGCACACTCATATTGTCTTATGTATACCGTATATGGTTATAAATTAGTAATACCTTCATACATTGGCGAGGTTTTCTAATCGGGGTTTAAAAACACGCCTAGTATTTCCAAGCAATCGTTGGGTTTTGTGCACATGGCTTATACATGAGCCCACTCCCAGTTGTAACTGTCGAGACTATGGAGCATGCCCACTTGACCTGGCGTGTGTGGTAAACTCCGCTGTATATTGGTAGAAGTAACAGCAACGCTCCATGATAACATAACCGAAAAGAATTACATCGGATTGTACGAAGGGGATTTCAAAAGGCGCTATGTTGACCACTTATCTTCTTTCCGGCGTATGGGCAAAAGTAAAGCCACTATGTTGGCCAGCCACGTATGGGACTTGAAGACCAACTCCACGTCACATACAGTCAAGTGGAAAATCGTGGGAAAATCCATGCTATATGTTAATGGACCTAAAACATGTAAGTAATGCATTGCTGAAAGCTCACATAATTTTTAGATCTACAAATTCCACCGCATTGCTCAATTTAAGATCAGAAATTTTCTGCGAATGCAAATATAGGTGCAAGTTTCTTTTGGCGAATTGGAAACACCACCCTCTCCGGACTGAGCAGCTGTATCGCAGATTTTAGATCCCTTCTGTTGATTCTACACCAATTAGCTTTATGGCTTCACGATTAAAGGGAACACTCTAATTCTATTTCTTCCATTTTCCCTTTCTTTTTCCGTTTCTTTTACCCTTCAATATTTTGCATCCACCTTCCTCCAGTTTTTTTCCCGTAATTTCTCTTGTTCTATTGTCCTAGTTTGCAACTTGTATAGATCATGTGCTCAAAGCCAGATGATTGCTTGGAGACACTAGGCGTGTTATTAAAAGCTTGTTATATAACATCTCCAAAATATGAAACAATTAGTAGCTCATAACCATATAATGTGTAAATTAAGCAATATTTATCTCTCACCGGATAGAGTACTGTTTTTGTTGATTTTACTTTGACAGAAAAGTAAACTATATATATATATATATATATATAT
>NC_068992.1:54834119-54840919 GCF_001194135.2 Octopus bimaculoides
TATATATATGTATGTGTGTGTGTGTGTGTATGTATGTATGTATGTATGTATGTATGTATGTATGTATGTATGTATGTATGTATACAGTGCATATATAAATATGTTTATAAATGTTTATAAATATATATACAATATCACCACAGCTCAGTGATTGAGACTAGTAAAAAGATAACATATACATTTATGTATATATTTCAAGCAGAGTTAATCTTGATTTTGTGTCGTTCATGCCTTATCGGAAGCTATTAACTAAAACATCTTCACTCACACATTGAAACGACGTGGTAGTCTCTATGGAGAGACAGAAACATTTGTTTAAATATTTCAACTATAATAGAAATACTGTCTCTTAATACACAACTGAAGCTTATGTATTTGAACAAATAATGTACTTATATGATAATCAGTTCGGTAAACGTATGCAATAAGAAATAGGGTTTTATTCTGCTTAGGAGAGAATTATAGTTAGAGGATTATGCTACCAGGTATTCTAGAAATGAATTATGATTTATAGGCTGTGACAGCAATGATTTAGCTGCATGAGAACGTAAATGATCGATAATTTTAAACTTATTTTGCTGAGTTCTTTAAAATAAGAAATAAACTACTGACATGTTGAAAACTGCAAATTAGTTTCGATTCATGGTTAAGTTACCCTGTAAGATCATTAAGTTGCAACAGCTACAGTTCGGTTTTCTAATTGGTGATCATATTATTACTGTTGTAACAAAATTGTGTAAAGTAAGTTGTATATTTCAAAACCTCTAGCCCTTCTCCTTTTCGCTACCAACTTTCCTGAGATCGTTTCCTTGGTACTATAATAAACACAATATTTTAAAGCTAGGCTAATTTTGTTCCAAATACCAGCTTAATTGTCCTTTCTATTAAGGCACAAGGCCAGAAATTTTGGTTGAGGAGGCTTCTTAAGCACTTGGACCCCAGTATTCAATTGGTACTAGTTTTATCGATTCCAAAAGGATGAAAGGCAAACCTGGCCACGGTTTAATTTGCCGAATTTAAACTCAGAATGTAAAGCCGGAAGAAATGCTGCGAAGTTTTTTGACTGATATGGCAACGATTCTGCCAGCTCTCTACCTGTTATAATGGGGATCCTTGTCCACTTGTGTGTTATTGTCGGCACTGTAATATTCTTGTCACCACTATTATGTTGTGGCGGTATTCCGCATCTTATTATCTTTGACTCGTCTATCGTGCTATCGCTGATAACTCCGCAAGACAATGACTTTGAAATGTCGACCTTGAAGGTTACTCGAACTCGTATATATCACGTAGCTGACGCTGACTCCAGCTGAGAACTCGTACAACGACTCTACTACTAATGACTTCCTACAACGACTGACTGTCTGACTCTATAGTGGCTGTGTCATACTACTTTGTCACGTGGGAATGTGAGTACCATTTTCACTACAACACTACCTTACACCAACTTAAGAATGACAAAGTTGTTTCATCAAATTCCTTACAATTTTAAAAATAAGTTGAAACGGAACATGAATATTTCAGAAGAAATATAGTGAGGAAAAGACTAATTAAATATTAATTACCGTAATACAACAGCGAAGATTTATCAAAAATATATAACAGCCGTGGGTTTTAGTGTAATACAACCATTAGCTCTTGATTTTATTTTCTGTTGACAAAATTTTCGAAATTTTATCTGCTTTGTATAGTTATAACGTTTTATTAACCATTGGTAAATTTATCAGATAGCTACCGTGAGTCGTTGGTACATATCCCGATGCTGATACTGTCACTAAAACATTAATCACGTTTGTGTGACGGTTCTGATGTTATATACACATGAACACAGATATCATAGACTGCATTCAAAGAAAGTCGTCAAACTGACCAGTAAGCATTCTCCTACCAACAAATATAAGCCAATCGCCAACAGATGCGGTTTTTCTTTTCTCTGAATTTTCTACTGTTACTACAACACGTTCAGCTCCTCTGAGCAATTTTTAAATAATGCTTTTAGTTACAAGAATGATTGTTTCATATTTTGGCAGAAGGTCAACATGTTAGGGGACGGGATAATCGATTGCATCGACCCAAGCACTCAACTGGTATTTACTTTATCGACTTGGAAAGGATGAAAGGCAAAGTCGACTCAGATAGAATCTGAAATCATATTGTAAAGAACTGAGAGAAATAGCAATAGCGCTAAACGTTTTGTCCAAAACAGTCTGACGTCACACCACAAGAGAAACCGTGTCAAAGTACCAGTGACTTATCCCAGAGGTTTAATAAACCTCAGTCCGTTGTGAAAGATCATCTTAAGCATATTGATGAATAGAGAAGAGAAGTGGGTACTTCATAACTGTGCTCCAAAAATAAAGCTGTGCATGCAACAATCTATAAGCATTTACTAACCAGGAATGAACAAAATTTTTTTCGTAATCAAATTGTAACAGGTGATAAGCAATGAATATCTCATTCTAACAATAAACGCAAGAAGCAGTGACTGACGCCATATGAAAATCCAGTTACAACATGCAAACCAGATCTACACGAAAGAAAATTTTGCTGCTGTGCGTTTAGTGGAATACAATAGGTATTGTTCATTTCGAATTCTTGAAACAAGTGAAAAAGCATCGTTACTGAACTTTATTGCGAACAACTTTAACACGTCAATCAATTTTGCTCAGAAAACAACTAACTGCAGTCAAGAGAAAGAGAGTAATCCTGCAGCATGATAACGAAAGTCCACACTAAGTGAAGATAATCCAAGAAAAGATTAATTCTTTAGTATGGGAAGCTCTATCTCACCCCCCACCCTACTCACCAGACCAAGTGCCATCAGATTTTCACTTATTCAGGTCACACAAATACTTTACAAGAGGAAAAAAATTCAATTTCGTCTGTTTTTATGTTCTGAGTTCAAATTCTGCCGAGGTCAACTTTGCCTTCCATCCTTCGGGGTCGATAATTAAGTACCAGTGAAACCCTGGGGTCTATGTAATCGACTAGTTCCCTCCCACCAAATTTCAGGCCTTGTGCCTATAGTTGAAAGGATTATTATTACTATTATTATTATTATTATTATTATTATTATTACTACTACTACTACTACTACTACTACTACTACTACTACTACTACTACTACTACTACTACTATTATTATCGCTTGAATCGCGATATCAACACTCAGCGAGTGACATGTTCTTATTTTCCATTCATCACATCTTTCTCAATTGAGACGGGGAGCGGTTGTTGAGATGAGAAGAAATATTTCCGCTTAGCTTTATTTATTTTTTACTGTTTTTTTTTTTTTTTAATATATATTTTCATTTTCATCCTTTCGCTTTCTTAATCTTAGAATCTCAATTCTGGAGAGGATTACACCGAATATCATGGATTTCTGTTTTGATTATGCTAATTTTATTTATTTATTTTTTTTCTCTCTTTTCCTATTTTTGCTTTCATTTATTTCTGAATTGCTTTGGTTGAAGATTGAAATCTCAAAAGTAGCAAAGCCACTAAAACGGAAAAGAAAAACAAAACGAATTATTTTGTTTGTGGTAGTAAAAGATAAAATCTGAAACATACTTTAACACAACTGTTTGCCGTTTACCGCCTTGCACGAAACATTTATTTTCAGTTAGACTATTCTCAGTGGGTCAATACTTTATTAGAAAGTAATGTAAATTATGGGGTTTATGCTGAATTTATTGAACCATAGGTCAACTCTTACAAAGCAGAAATGGAATCAAAAGAGTTCCTGCCACGATTATACAACAATCATTTCTTTTTCCAAGTATTATTTATAGAGCTCTATTCCGCCAGGTCGACTTCACCTTTCATCCTTTCGGGGTCGATAAAATAAGCGCCAGTTAACTCTGGGGTCAATGTCATCGAATTATCTCCTCCCTTAAGATTGCTGGCCTAGTGCTAAAATTTGAAACCATTATTTATAGAGCTGTAAGGCAGTGAGCTTTTAGAATCGTTACACAAAATGCGTAGCCGCATTTCTTCTGATACTTTTCGTTCTGAGTTCAAATTCCGCCGAGGTCGATTTATCTTTTTGGAGTCGAAACACAAAAATCGATGTAATTGTCTAGCTTCCCGCTACAAAATTTCAGGTCTTGTACATAAGGCAGAAAGTAATATTGCCACATCTTGTCCTTTGCATCTCACAATGCATTGCTGCAGTCACCTTTCTCTCCGTTAAACCATGAAGATTTCTTCCGCTGAGTTCACCGAATCACATCTTTGTCGATAAATAAAAGGCGATATCAACCTAAGCAAGATTTGAACTCGGAACATAAAAGGATGGAAGTAAATATCGGTTTCAAATTTTGGCACAAGGTCAGCAATTTTGTGGGGAGGGGATGAGTCGATTAAATCAACCTCAATGCTCAACGGTACACATTTTATCGACCTTGAAAATATGAAAGGTAATGTCGACCTCGGTGGAGTAATGTGACTAGATACTGATTTAATATTTTGGCACAAGGCCTGGAATTTCAAGGCAGGGTGTAAGTCGATTATATCAACCGCAGTACTCGTCTAGAACTTATTTTATCGTCCCTGGAAGGATGAGAGGCAACATGGGTCTCGGCAGAATTTGAACTTAGAACGTAAAAACGGACGAATGTAACTAAATATTGCAAAGCATTTGTCCAACGCTCTTAAGAATTTTTAATCCATCAATTTAATTGATCTCCATTTTAAAATCATAACCATTTAGGCATCACGTGTATTTTGACTTTAAAAACAAAGTATCTTTAAAGCAGAAAAGTTAATTCAATAGTTCTACATTTCAATGTGACACAAATCTAACGGTTAATTCAATGTCACAAAAAGTCAAACTACCGTGTTAAATCAAAATGTTATGAATTGTCACAACCATTTACAAACAACAACAACGACGAATGAATAACAAAATGTTTTACTTTATTCATTACATAAAGACCCACATCACACCACTGATAAGGATAAATACTATGTTTCAGTGTAGCAGATTTGTTCACTGTTGCTGTCGAACCTAACTTAAATAAGTCAAAATTTCCTTCAGTTTAAAAGGAGTAGATAAGGCGGTGTGCTGGCAGAATCGTTAGCACGCCGGGCAAAATGCTGAACAGTATTTCGTTCGTCTTTACGTTCCGAGTTCAAATTCCGCTGAGGTTCACTTTGTCTTTCATCCATTCGGGATTGATAAAATAAATACCACTTGAACACTGGATCAATGTAATTGACTTATCCCTCTTATATTTTAATATTGAAAGCAATATTTTGGCACAAGGACAACATGTTAGTGGAGGGGATAATCGATTGCATCGACCTCAGTGCTTAACTGATATTTATTTTATCGACTTCTAAATCATTCTGACAATGTTTGTGAAATGGAACGAGATAAATGCAAATTTACTTCGATTTGATAAACAGAAACAGCTGTAAATGGCTCTGAACTACAATTAAACTATGACCTTTTAATACTAATGATCAACTTCTCGTTGTTTATTTTGCTCCATTTCTTTTCTCTCTATACACCCCCCCCCACATATATATATGCATGACATAGCAGCATGGAAGTGAAACTAAGTGTAATTTTAAGTTCAGAGGAACGAAACCAGAAATATCCTTGACGGTTCAAGCTTAAGCGCTTCTCTAGAAGGTTAGACACTGAAGTATTGAGAAAGGAAGAAAGCACAGTAATGCGGAGTTGAGTTTTAGTCTATGTCAAAACATGTTGAGAATGGTTGGCGTAAAATGACCGGAAGCGAACAGTTAGGAAAGTAGTTTCATACATTTGAGTGTGTGCGTATAATACTTATCTGTAACACTTTGAGCGTAGGTTTTCAATATATACATGGTGGGAGTGTGCAGAAATTGTACGTTGTCAAACGGAGTTATTTTCTCATAACTAAAGTTTTCATGCGATTGACGTTATTGTGCTGTACAAAATTGTTTTAGGTATTCAAGAAGTGTATTAGCTAGGCATATTAAGTATCGGGCAAGAACATTGAGTTGGCAATAAAAAACTGAGTGTTCGTTTCAGGAAATTTCAATACTGGGTCAACTAAAACTCAATAAAAGCACAGTATTGAGCAATTAAACCCAATGTGAGTTCAACCAAACTGAGTCTCGGATCAATCAATACTCAGTATTGAATCAATGAAAGCTCAGTTTTGGATCAATGAAAGCTCAGTGCTTGCCCAATGAAAGGCAATATCGACTTCGGCAGAATTTAAACACAGAAGGTAAAGCTAGAATAAATCCCTCTGAACATTTTGCCCGGTGTGCTAACGATTCTGCCAGCTCGTCGCCTGAATATATACTAAATAAATGCGAGTTGTAGTATTGGTTAAAGTCACTGTTTTCCTTTTGTTTCCATGTTCGAACCCCACCGTCATTCACTTCCACTTTATTCTCTTTTCAGATCGATAATATAAGCATCAATGAAATAATCTTTTCTACTATTAGCACAAGACTTGAAATTTGGGGGTTGGTGACTAGTCGATTACATCGACCCCCTGTGCGAAACTGATACTTATTTCATCGACCCCGAAAGGATGAAAAGCAAAGTCGACCTCGGCGGAAATTTGAACTCAGAACGTAAGGACGGACGAAATACAGCTGAGCATTTTGCCCAGCGTGCTGACGATTCTTTTCTTTTCTACTCTAGGCACAAGGCCCGAAATTTTGGGAGAGGGGGCTAGTCGATTAGATCGAGCCCAGTACGCAACTGGTACTTAATTTATCGACCCCGAAATGATGAAAAACAAAGTCGACCTCGGCGGAATTCGAACTCAGAACGTAAAGACAGACGAAATACC
>NC_068992.1:54840929-54843121 GCF_001194135.2 Octopus bimaculoides
GAATTTGAACTCAGAACGTAAAGACAGACGAAATACCTATTTCGTTATTGCCCACAAGGGGCTAAACATAGAGGGAACAAACAAGAACAGACGAACGGATTAAGTCGATTACATCGACCCCAGTGCGTAACTGGTACTTAATTTATCGACCCCGAAATGATGAAAAACAAAGTCGACCTCGGCGGAATTCGAACTCAGAACGTAAAGACAGACGAAATACCGCTAAGTATTTCGCCCGGCGTGCTAACATTTCTGCAAGCTCGCCACCTTAATATATGCTAAATATTTGTGAGTTGCAGTATCAGGTAAAGTCACTGCTTTTCTTTTGTTTTCAAGTTCGAACCGTGCCGTCCTTCGTTTTCAATTTATTCTCTTTTCAGATCGATAATAGTAGTATCAATCAAATAATAGGTTCCAATTGATCATCAAAGTTATGTTTCCAAACATTTTTCTATTGTATCAATGTTAAAAATCAATATGCTTCGACAGGAAATCGTGCTTCCTTCGAAACCAAGTTTTGTTTCTCTCTTCTTTGTAATTATTATTCTTTCATTTAAACAAAAGTAAAATGTTGTTGTTTTATTTTGTTTGTTGTTGTTGAAGGATGATATAATAAAATGCATGAACAAATGACATGCATTAATCAACAATTTAAATTATCCTGTCATAATTAAAACTAACAATGGATTGAACTGTTTTTACTTATTAAACTTTAAACTCACACCGTTTTCTCGTGGGTGTGATGGGATGGATTCTAGTTATTCTATCGGAACCACCCATTTAGCTGAAGAGCAGCTAGAAGAAAACCGCCTACTTATTACTACTACTACTACTACTACTACTACTACTACTACATATAGTCACAGATGGCAGATAATAAATTAGCATCTTTATGAAATAACGATTACAATTGTAACGACTGTAATCAAAAGAAAATAGCTTTTAAAAGGTAAAGGAAAAAGAGGGTGTGTGTGTGAGTGTGTGAGAGAGAGAGTGAAGGGGTGGGGAAGATGAAAAGAACGAAAACAAGAAAGAGAAAATGAGGAAGATGAAGACGAAGGAGAAAAGGAATAAGAAAATGAGGAGGAAGACATGTCTTTCGAGGTGAGATTAACTAATTAATAGCTACAGTTGATTTTAATGTTGAATTCTTAATTGCAAAAATGCCTTATTTAAATATGTTACTTTAATTTGTTTGATAAGCAGTGTAATTTTAACTGAATGCGATGGCGGCGCTGGTGTTTGAAGAGAATGGACCGGAGGCGGAGGGATGGTTATAGTGATGATGATGATGTTGTTTGTGTGATGGTAATGATGCTGATCATGGTAGCTATTGAGGTGGTTGTTATGATGATGAATGTAGTGATGGTGATGTTGGCGGTGTCTTGATACTGTTGTCTTTGTTGTTGCGGTTTAACCCTTGGGTACATCTGATTGGGCACAGCTTATGATCAAAGACATTCCACTCGTGAGCATCCCGTCATTTTCCTATACACAAGGAACACAAGACTGCATCATCCAACGAATCTTTTCCAAAGACGGTGACATGTGAACTGAAAGATATTTGACTACTATTTTTAGCATATATAACGACCACATTCGAGGCTCTTTCGCATTGACTCGTGTTGACGATGTAAGCGATGTTGCTGATGGTGATGATGTTGATAGTGATGATGGTAGCGATGATAGTGGTCATGGTGGGGATGGTGGCGAGGATTATATCAACGATGGTGACAGTACTTCGTGTGGTGGTGGTGGTGGTGGTGGTGGTGGCGGTAGAGGAGGCAGTAGTTATAGTGGTGGTGGTAGTAGTAGAGATAGTAGTGGTGACGATGGTGATGATGGCGTTGTTAGTAATGATGAGGCCAAGAGTGATGTTCAGGATGAGGAGGAAGGTGGGGGCTGGTGGTGATGGAGTGGATGATGATGATGATGATGGCGGATGAAAGTGAAAAGGACGATAGTATAAAGACATTAATAAAACTGATGACGATTATGATGATAATGACAGTATAAAGAAAAAAAGTGATGATATTAAAGAATTTTAAATTTAATGATTATGTAATAATAAGGCAATGGCCACTAATGACAAAAGATATGGTAATTATAATGATTGGGATTATAATTAAAAGAACAAAGACCGAATCCTGTGTTTTTTTTTACCAAATCCATGCTTACAAAAACACACAGAC
>NC_068992.1:54843131-54844021 GCF_001194135.2 Octopus bimaculoides
ATATATATATATATATATATATATATCAAATTCATTCTTATATTCGTATGATCCAATAAAGATAATTTATACTGTTAATTAGCTTGTAATTAATTGATCAATTAAAAAAAGAGATGTGGAATTTCGAATTGACAGTAAAATCGGATACGCTTGAAGAGGTCACAGCGTACGGAATTTTAATGGAGACAGAATTGTTTTAAATCTTTCAGATAGTTCCGTGATGAAACGAAAGTTTTAAAACATCAAAGAGCTTCATATCTTAATTACACATGATGGTCCCCACGAGACAACAAAAGAACCACTACGTAATAACAGTTCAAACTGCAAGGAATGGCAAACAAATCCCTCTCAAATCATATTTTGGGGTTCTACCGTCACATTTCTTAAAAATAGGGAGCATATTATGTCACAGTCTGAATTAAACAGTTTTAAGGTCTACTCGGTGAGAACTGATCTGGGACACAATAACAGCAATGGGATGGATTTTAGCTTTTAGGGAAAGTGAGGGTGAAGAAGGAGTTGTCTTCATAGTAAATTTCTTCAGAGGAAGGTAAATAAAGCGAGAATGGCCCGAGTGAATGGACTTACTCTATGCATACACGTGTACTCTGAAAAGTACGAGGAAGACCGGAACACCACGATACTCCTGGTGAATAGAGTAACTTGGGATTTGTGGGTTTGCTTGTTGTCCCCGGGTGACGTTTCCTGTCTATTGGGGAACTTTGTCTTTGTTTTGTCCTAAATGTGTATTGAGGTCTTTGCAGCGAATAAAGAATTATTATTATTATTATTATTATTATTATTATTATTATTATTATTATTATTATTATTATTATTATTATTATTATTATTATTATTATTATTATTATTATTATTATTATTATTATTAT
>NC_068992.1:54844681-54852877 GCF_001194135.2 Octopus bimaculoides
TGAATGAAAGACTCATGTTTCCAGGGAGTCTCTCTAAGTCGAGCCGCTACCATTACGGACTTAGAGATCACAACCCCAGTAATACGGACTTGTCATTAGTGTGCCACAAGATAGAATTGCAAGACGGTTCCTTCAAGCCGAGCCAACTGGAAGGAGAGCTAGGGGTAGTCGAAGAAGAGATGGTTGGGTAATATCGACAGTCTATGGGGCGGCGAGCTGGCAAAATGGTTAATAATATTATTATTATTATTATTATTATTATTATCATTATTATTATTATTATTATTATTATTATCAACACTGTCCAATCTCTTAATACTCGGCTTTTGGACTAGATTGTATTACATTCTTGGCCATAACATCTCTGCTAATTCTTATCACTGTCATTTTGTGTGACTCAAGTTACGCCTCGAAGTGGGAAAAACGGTTTTTATTTCCTAGAATATGAAGAAAAATTCGAAAGAAAGAAAGTAGAGAAAAAGAGTGAGTGAGAGTATATATGCATGGGAGAGAGAGAGAGAGATAGAGAAAGAGAGCGAAAGATAGAGAGAGAAATAAAGAAATAGAAGGGAGAAACAAAACAAAAACAAACAAAAAAACCCCAGATATGTCAAACACTTCAAGCAAACGGAAGTTTCTATTTACCAAAATAAATTAATATGTCAGGCCTTGAAATATCCCTTATATTATTCCTTTCATGTGATGCAACAAAATATACAAAACTATCAGTGTTTCTGGTAATTACAAGCCGGTAGCTGTGGATATCATAAGGTTCTCGTTTGAAGCATGTATTAGGGATATTTCAATGAAGGAGCCATGTTCCACTCATGTAAATGCCTAATTCGATACAGTATGGTCATGAATGGTGGGTATTGACCGAATGAATACGATCGTAAATACAAGTAACCTAAATGGGGATCCTTCAAAGGATCGACAGGGTGTGTAACTCGGAGATCAGGGAGTCTCTCTAAGTCGAGCCGCTACCATTACGGACTTAGAGATCACAACCCCAGTAATACGGACTTGTCATTAGTGTGCCACAAGATAGAATTGCAAGACGGTTCCTTCAAGCCGAGCCAACTGGAAGGAGAGCTAGGGGTAGTCGAAGAAGAGATGGTTGGGTAATATCGACAGTCTATGGGGCGGCGAGCTGGCAAAATGGTTAGCACGCCGGGCGAAATGCTTAGCGGTATTTCGTCTGTCGTTACGTTCTGAGTTCAAAATCCGCCGAGGTCGACTTTGCCTTTCATCCTTTCGGGGTCGATAAATTAAGTACCAGTTACGCACTGGGGTCGATATAATCGACTTAATCCCTTTGTCTGTCCTTGTTTGTCCCTTCTAGGTTTATTCTCTTGCGGGCAATAGAGAAATAAATATCCACAGTCTTAGTTGGTCGCGCTTGGGAATCCAGTTGGTAAATCTGGTGATGATTGCTTTTAATATGACCCTATGGAGGTGGTGCCTGGGGACTCTAACCCTACAGCCCTCCCAGGAATAATGGACGGTAGATGGTTGTAGAGATGTTTCCCAGTTAAATGTTCGCCTGCGTAGGTTCTATCACTCCATTATCTTGCATTATTTGCTCTGTTTTTTTTTAAAGTTCTGGGTTCACATTACGTTGATGGCAATTTGCCTTTCATTCTTTCGGAGGCTGACAAAATAAAGTACCAGGCAAATACTGTGGTCTATGAATTCGACTAACTCTCTTCCCTCAAAATAGCTGGTTTTTGTACCTAAATCAGAAAATATAATTTTATGGTATTTGTTCAGTCATTAGATTGCGGTATTTATTCTATCGGTCTCTTATTGCCGAAACGCTAAGTTACGGGGATGTAATCCATTCAACACCGGTTGTCAAGCGGTGGTGGTAAGACAAACACAGATACAAAGACACACACAGACACACACAAACACACACACACACATACGACGAGCTTCTTTCAGTTTCCATCTATCAAATCCACTCAGAAAGTGTTGGTTGGCCCGCGGCTATCGTAGAAGTTACTTGCCCAAAGAGCCACAAAGTGGGACCGAATCTGGAACCGTGTAGTTGTGAAGCAAGTCTCTTACAACACAGCCACACTTGTTTCTTTACATTCTGGGTTCAAATCCTACTAAAGTCAACTTTGCCTTCATCCTTTCAAGGGCGATAAATTACCGATCAGGTATTGGAATCTATTGAGCCCTTCTCATAAACAATAATTTCATTGTCACTAAGTACCAGCTATTTTTAGTCTCAGTTCATCCCTGATCCAGCCGTGAACACCATGTCTTTAATTCAGATATAGTATATATAAAAAGAATGTATCTATTCTCTCCTTTCTGTTGCGTTATACAGTGTATGCGATTTGATTGAAATTAAGTTATTATTTCTAGCAAGTCTAGTAAGAATGTAGAGAACTTTTGCTGGTTTCTTCGAATGACGTTAATGTAGTATCTGAATGAGATCACTTTCATTCGGAATTGAAACCAAGGCAACAACTTAACACGTCTGCATTATACTTCTGGTAGTACGACGCTCGTTCATGGTCGAACAGTTGTGATTATACACGGAAAATTCACTGTTATATTAGACTATCGGGTAGATATAGCTAAATATATGAAGGAAAAAGAAAAAGCAAAACAGAAAAGAGAACAAATAATATAACTATATATTCTTAGTGAAAATTTCGTTGCTATGGTTGAAACAATTTCACTAACACTAAAATGAACATATTAGCTTTATGTCTCGGTCTTTTTTTTTTTTTTTTTACCTTTGTATCGTTTTGTTTTCAGAAGAAAAATGTTCGACTGAAGTATTTCCTCAATTAGAAGAAATATCTTTTGTTCACAATTTCATTTATGACAATTATTTTTGTTACACGGCAAAATAACAACAATAAAAATAATAATACCGATAACAGCCAGTAAATAGCTTTATAGTTGATTTCATTAATTAAATTTTATATTTATTTATTTTTATTTCATTTTTCATTTATTTTTCTCTACTTTTTTTTTTTTACTGATTGAAACCCACAGTTTGTCAGAGGTTTCGTTTTTATCATTTGTCTGTTGTCTTGAAGATTGTACGACATTAACGAGAGCATGTATGAACAAAACAACAACATCAAAAACAATATAACAAGCAAGATCTTTAAAAAATGACGAAACCCGGAAGTTTGGCATTTATTTTGAAAGCATTGTACACATTGGATTTCTAAATTTTTATTCAACGGTTTGTAAACAAACAATATTTAACAACCTACTCGAAGATTTTATTCTGTTTGAGATGCAGTGACCATGACTACGGAGTGTATACATGTTCGTATATAAATAACACAGCTACTATATAAATATGAGCAGTTATAAGCATGTAGCTTAACCAGCGAAAAAAATCTTGTTTGTTTCGCACCTTCGGGCTCATCAGATCGATGCTTTTCTCGGTTTCTTAAACGTAAAGTAACTGAAAGTACACAATTTCCTCCCGGATGGGACGTCATTCATTAGTCTGTTGCGAAGCTAACCCACTGCTCTTACTGGTATTGATTTTCAGTTGAGTTGTGTGAAGCTGCATGAAATAAAGCGCTTTGTTTAAGTTTACGACGCACTACCTTGTCCAAGATCGGAATCCACATCCTGACGACCACGAGTTCAACGCTCTAACTATTAGACCAACTTAACCTGTACATAAGCGTAATCAATATATCAATCAATGTATAAGGTGGGGGAGCTGGCCAGAATCGTTAGCACGTCAGGTAAATTGCTTAGCGACATTTCGTTCGTCTTAACGTTCTGAGTTCAAATTCCGCCGGAGTCGACTTTGTATTTCATTCTTTTGGGGAGTGAGGGTGGGAAAGGTATGCTATAGTTTTTGCATAGGGCACGAGGCCAGCAATTTTGACAGAAGGAAGTTAGTCGATTTCATAGACCACAGTATTTGTCTGGTACTTTATTTTGTCAGCCCTCGAAATGATGAAAGGCAAATTGACATCAACATAATGTGAATCCAGAACCTAAAAATCCAAACTTGACACTGGGGTCGATGTAATCGACTTAACCTCTCTCCCAAAATTGCGGGCCTTGAGCCAAAATTAGAAATCAGTATATCAAACAAAGTAACTAATGAGATTAATTTCTTACCATTTCTGCGAATAGTAAAGACTGAATTTCTTTGGGGAAGTACGATGAGAATTCTTTACAATCATAAAATGTCAACAGCAAAAACATCTCATTATCTTATTGAAAAAGTGACTCGCAGACACCCAAGTCGATGGCAGTTTGGGATGCTAGCAGAATGGCCAACGGCTCGTATCCTAGCTACAGTTCAACGATGTCTTAGTAGCTCAACAACGTTTAGCAGTTCAACGGCGGCTTGATTAACAAGTCATTTCACTGTTGATATCAGAGTACATCTAAATTTAAACGAGGAACGATTGAAGGATATGCAATCGCTGTAAAGAGCAACATCCCCGTAAACATACTGGGTGTTTTATTGGTTTACAAACTTAAGTTTAAAGCTCTTTTTAGAAGCTCAGATCGAAGCAATGTTAATGCCGCTAAGTCGTGTGAATTCCTAATAAAAACTATAAGCCGCAAATTTTGGAAATACGTTTGTGTCGGCAGATTATATGAATATACATTCTGCGATGGACAGCGACAGTCAGAGGACTATTGTTGCAATACAAGAAATCACTATCGGTGTTAACTCTTAAGTATTGTATAAAATATTGTTGACAATATGTTTTATGTATGATTTGACTCAAACATCTTGAGTTATTATCAGTAACGATGGATGAAATATAATGTCGGTTGAAACAGGAATAAAAGGCAGAATAGTGAGATATCGAACTATATAATATAAATCATCCGGTTCGAAAAGAGAGAGAGAGAGAGAGAGAGAGTTGCACGGCTGGTATGTATTTTCAGCTGATTAGACTGAAAAATGTGTAAATGAAGTGTCTTGTTTAAGGACTCTCGACGCACTGCCTTATCAAGGAATTGAATCCTCAACATCCAGACCAGCATTATACACTCTTCAACGCAACCTACACTTGTGAGAAACAGTTTACTCAAATAAAACATTCTTAGTTTTGGAGAAAGAAAGCAAATGGCAGTATAATAGTTCGTACATGACTCACATATACACACATACGCGCCACCACACGCACACACACACACATGTGCATACACACACATGCGCACATACATGTGCATACAGTTACAACTAAGTCAACGCAGGATGAAGGCACGGATATGCGATTAATAAGAACGCTTCGCAACTTTGCGATTTCTGATTCGATTCCACAGCACGAAAAATTGGTCAAATTTAATATAGCCACGAATTGAACAAAAGTGAAATTTGACAAATGGAGAAGCTGTTGGAACCCCAAAATGGGAGACAGACTACATCCATCATTCAGATTAATAATATTACATGGTCCGAAGGCGGCGAACTGGCAGAAACGTTAGCGCCCCGTGCTAAATGCTTAGCGGTATTTCGTCTGCCGTTACGTTCTGAGTTCAAATGCCGTCAAGGTCAACTTTGCCTTTCATCTTTTTGGAGGTTGATAAAACAAAGTGCAACTTATGCACCAGATCGGTATAGTCGACACCCCCGGTCCTCCCAAATTTCTGGTTTTTATGATCGGTGGATTTCGTCGGTACGAAATGGCTTGTGGTATTTGTCCAACTCCTTACTATCTGAGTACAAATCTCGGCGAGGCTAACTTTGTTTTCATCTTTTTCGAGATCAATAAAATAAGTACTAGATTTGTACTGGGATGGATGTAATCCATTTCCCCTCCTCCTATCAGAATTTTGGCCGCGTACCAAAATTAGAAAGAAGAGTAGTGATAGAATTTGATGTGAATTTTTAACAAAGGTTGTAAGCTGCAGATTTTGGAAGTGCATAGAATCGAGCAGATGGATTTTAATACACAAGTTTAATAAAAGGAAAGTTTAGTGTAAATGAGGTCTGAAATTAGAATGTTAAGGAACGTGTCTAAATAAGGCTGAAATTTTTGCCAATTCACTACCACCGTGTATACTTTACACTAAACCTTATACTAATATGTTGGATTCAAACTTTTAAAATGGTTTCTTCCCCCCTCCCCTCCCCACTCTCTTTCTCTATCTCTCACACATACACACATACACATACATACGCACACACTTTTCCTCTGTAAATGCAAATTTTCATCCTGCAGCAAATAATGATATTGGCTTAAAATTTTGGCACTAGGCCAGAAATTTGATGGGAAGGAACTCAGTCGATTACATCAGCCCCAGCGTTGAACTGGTACTATTCTTTTTTATCGACGCCGAAAGAATGAAAGGCAAAATCGAAATGAGAAGAATTTGAACTCAAAACGTAAAGACGGACGAAATGCCGCTAAGCATTTTGTCCAGTGTACTAACGATTCTGCCTGCTGGACGCCTTTATGAGGATAATCTGTTTTACAATAGATACAATTTAGTGGAAGGGATAAGTCGATGACATCGATCCCGTTGTTTCACTAGTACTTAATTTATCAACCCCGAAAGAATGAAAAGCAAAGTCGACCTCGGTGGAATTTGAACTCAGAACGTAATGAGGGAACTCAGGACGTAAAGCATTTTGCCCGGTGTGCTAACGATTGGAATAATCCTTTCTACTAAAAAAGCACAATGCCTTAAATTTGGGGGCGGGGGCTAGACGATTACATGAACCCAGTGCTCAACTGGTACTTATTTCATTGACCCCGAAAGGATAAAAGGCAAAGTCGACCTCGGTGGTATTTGAATTAAGAACGTAAAGACGGATGAAATGCCGCTAAGCATTTTGTCCGGCATGCTAACGATTCTCGTTGTAATAATCCATTCTGCTGGAGACACAAGGCCTCAAATTTGGGTGGGAGAGGTGACTAGTCGATTACATCGACCCCAATGTTTCACTGGTACTTAATTTATCGACTCCGAAAGGATGAAAGGCAAAGTCGAACTGGGCGGAATTTGAACTCAGAACGTAGTGACAGGCGAAATACCACTTTCTCGTCATAATAATCCTTTCTGCTCGAGGCACAAGGCCCCAAATTTCTGGGGAGGGGACTAGTCAATTACATCGACTCCAGTGTTTCACTGGTACTTAATTTATCGACTCCGAAAGGATGAAAGGCAAAGTTGACCTCGGTGAAATTCGAACTCAGAGCGAAACGACGGGCGAAATATCGCTAAGCATTTCGTCCAGCGCGCTAACGATTCTGCCAGCTCGCTGCCGTCTCTCGTTTAATAAATAGCAATAACAAAGAATCGTAAAAGTTTGCGTTTAGAAACGGACAGGTAACCAAACGAACAAAAACAAATAACAAACAACACAACAAACACAAAAACACAATACTTTAGTCTCATAATTAAACATGTTGTATAAGTACCATGTGCAGTCTTCGAACCACGCCCCAAATTAAAACAGCACACATAGGAGGAGTTTGATCACATTGTTAGTAATTAAAGAAACTTTGGCCGGTTATGGAGTAGAATTTCTCACTCAAGTCACAAAAGTTTACTAGTAAACGGTAACAACGAACAAATAGATAGGAAAAAATTGTCAGGATAAAGCTGAGAGGTCAAAATGTCGACGTTTTGAACACGTATCGTCGGAGATGGGACACGAAACATGGTATCGTTTAAATGTTTTCGTTAACACTTTTAAGGAGAACACTGTTGAGAACATACAGCTAACAGGTTCGAATATAGCGTAAAGACAACAGCAAAACCATACATGTCACAATAAGTTTAGATACATATAGCCACCGCAGTATATATATAAAAGTATGTTACTAAATTTGAGAAAATATGAACTGAACAGAATATCATTTATACAAACTAACAATCATACATTCATATACAAATACATACGTTACGTACGTGTGTATATTGGTATGTGTCTATCAAAAATGGACCAAAGGTCCTGTCCAAGATAGGATCATGAGGTCGGTTTCAAGGTCCGCTGCAGGATTCTACTCAATTTTGCTAGCTGAATGGGACTGGAGCAAAAGAAAACGAAGTGTTTTTCTTGAGGTCACAATGGATCGCCTGCTCCAAGAATCTAAATCACACTATTATGGTCAAGAGTGGAACACCCTAACCACTAAACCACGCGACTCCGTCCCTCACATATATATGAACATATGTGTGTATGTGTGTATGTATATATATATATATATATATATATATATATAT
>NC_068992.1:54853194-54854348 GCF_001194135.2 Octopus bimaculoides
AGAGTTTATATATATATATATATATATATTATATATTATTTATATATATATATATATATATATATATATATATATATAGAACGTAAACAAAACCACGCATGCTTGCATACACAATTTCTTACAGTCACATAGATGAACATAAAGAATGAAAGTGTCTACTTACTGTTTTGGCCAATACCAACAAGAAACAGATTGTGATGGCAACAAATGACAAATGTTTGCAGAACATTTTGAGTTCCTCTGTGTGTTTTTGTTTGTGTGTGTGTTTTTTTTTCTTCTGCAGCCCTTCAAACAGACTTCTCAGAAAGAATTCTTCTTCGTTTAATATATATTGTTCGTCTGGTACCTCTTATAAATTACGTTGTTGTTTTAAGGTGTATGTATATATATATATATATATAAATATGTAAATATATGAATAAATTAATATTTAAATATATATTTATATTTTTTCTTCTCTTTTTTTTTGGTTTTTGAGAATGCACCACCGATGTTAGGATTTGCTTAGAAGAATGTATGATAATATTCATTATTTTTCAGCATCTTATATTGTTAGTAAAGGCAGGGCTTCGTGATGTCACGAGAACAAATACGTCCAATCAGCAACCGGTATTGATTTCCGGCCGATGGTGTCGGCGGACTTGATTGCAAATAAAATCCCACACAGAAAGATACACACACAAACATAGAAGCGGCATAAACGCATGTGTAACACATTTACAAAACACAGTCACGCATACACATTCTCTTTCACACGCCCTATTACTCTCCCTATCTCTCTCTCTCTCTCTCTCATGCACATACAACATATATACATGCATATACACACATATACATACGTACAGGCACACACGCGCCCTCTCATTGAAATTTGTAAATGCAACATGGCCGCCTACATACATACAAAACTATATGTGCATATACACAAACACACACACAAGATATGTGCATACCTATATATATGCAATCACATAAGGATAACACGTACATATATACACACGCATACACGAAAATAATAATATATATCCTATTGCAATTTTGCATCCCACAAAAACACACCCATACAAAGATACAATCGTTGTCATATTTAATCATTTGGTGACTCGTATCTCACAGAACACATATATTTATATCTATATACATGCGTATATATA
>NC_068992.1:54854962-54857495 GCF_001194135.2 Octopus bimaculoides
ATATATATATATATATATATATATATATACAGAAGATATATGAGCATATGCATGTATACATACATATATGTACATACCTACATCTACATGTATATATAGATGCATGTCCGGGTACAGGACGTCAAAAAACGTGGACAAAAAGGGAACGGGAACATAAACAAAGCACAAAAAAACGGACTTTTTTTACGGACAACAGAATGAACACATAGGAAAACAGACGAGCCACTTATGGCTCTCACTGCATATTACTTCTGTGTATTGTGTTTGGTTACATACTTATGCTCACCCTGCAATCATTAAATATTGTGCGATCGCTGTCTCTTATGACTATACATTTCTCTCCGAGATATTCTTATTCCTGTACATTGGCTAAAATAAACAAAAGAAACGTCGCGTCAAAATAGTAAATAATCGAGTGAAAAATCCATGGTTTTCTCTAAAAAAACTTATATATGTTTACGAAACTTCAAATTTGAGCTACCCTCTTTCCGTCTCTTTCCTCAGCTTTACTCCGGCTTACCCCAACCACTCTTGAAAAGACTAAAGTGAAAGAATAAGCAGAGACATTTGAGCCTCTGATACAGTGCCTCGTGTTATTTGTTTCGACTCTCCACGCTCTGAGTTCAAATCCTGTCGGCGCATATTTCGCGATTTTATCGTTCTGGCTGCGACAAAAACAATTCGCTGAAGAGAATTGGCGGAAGTGTAAAAACGTCGAACTATTTGTCTTGCATTATTTGTTCCGGCTTTTGACGGCAGCAAACCGGCAGAATCTTTAGCTCTCCACCTTTATTTTCTGAGCGCAAATTCTGCTGGGGTCTACTTTACCTTCCATCCTTCCAGGCCGATAAAGTAAGTACCAGTTGAGCACTGGAATCGATGTGATCGACTTCAAAATTTCAGGCATTATGCTTATATTAGAAAGAATATTTGTTACAGCTTTAGAAGAAACGTTAGCACACTGGGTAAGACATTTAACAACATTTCTTCCGTTTTTACTTTCTGAGTTCAAATTTTATTGGGGCTGACTATGCTGTTCCTCTAGCAGCCGATAAAATAAGTACCAGTTAAGCACTGGGGGTCGACGTATTCGACTAGCTCCCTCCCGTAAAATTTCAGATCTTGTGCCTGTGGTAGGAAAACTTTGCCATTCATTCTTAAGACGTCGATAAAATAAAGTATCAGACAAGAACTGGAATTGATGGTATAGATTAATCCCCTCCATGTGAACAGCTGGCCCTGTGCCTAAATTAGAAACCATTATTATTACTAGGCCGGTGCAGCGGCAGAATAGCTTGAACATCAAACGAAATGACTTGCATATTTAGTTACGTCAGTTTGCATTTTGAGTTGAAATTCCATCGTGGTCAAATCTGCTTTTCATCCGATTAAGATCTATAGACTCATAGCACGAGATTAGGGTTGATTAAATTTCTGATCTCTCTTCCTTCAAATCCCAAGTTTTGTGCCTATATTAAAAGCAATTATTATTATTATTACTGTATAATAAGGCGGCGAGCTGGCAGAATCGTTAGCGGATGAAATACCGCCAAGTATTTCGCCTGTCGCTACGTTCTGTGTTCAAATTCCGCCGAGGTCGACTTTGCCTTTCATCCTTTCGGGGTCGATAAAATAAGTCAAGTACTGGTGTCGATGTGATCGATTGTCCCCTTCCCCACAAAAAACCAGGCATTGTGCCTGTAGTAGAAAGGATTATTATTACAGTAAAAGTAGGCGAGCTTGAAGAATCGTTACCGTGCCGCACAAAATTCTTAGCGGTTCAAATGCCGGCGAGGTCGACTTTGCCTTTCATCCTTTCGGGGTCGATGAAATAAACACTAGTTGATCTCTGGTGTCGGACTAATCGATTAATCTCCATCGCTCTATAAGTTGTTGGCCTTGTGCCAAAATTTGAAATAGTTGATTATTTCGGCTTTGTGCCTTCTGTATACAGTTCCTTCTATCGTCTGCTTGGGGACGAAAAACTAAATCCGTCGTCCGGTTTTTGACATCAGCATCTCCTAACTCGGGTGCTTTTGGCAGAATTTATTCCGTGCCAAGCAATTGGGTCGGACATCCGGTTTGAAGAGAACACCACCTGTACAAACATTCTCTGAGGCCCTGAAACGTTTACCAGATTGCTCTTCCCTACTGATTAGAAAATGGTGGTCGTGGTGGTAGTAGTTGAAAAAAAAAAAAAAAGCAGCAACAGCACAACTTCATGCAAACATAATTTCACTGGAACACATGGAGAAAAGCGCACATGCACATAATGCATATGAACAGATCGCTTGCATTATGAATCTATACCACACAACACTTGTTAATTACTACTTAGCAATTCCCGCTTAAAAAAGCCGCAAGGTTTTATGATTTTATTAAAATCTCTGCAAACACATTTACAGAAGCGGTTCAACGGCTAATACATGCAAAATGAAAGCAGCCAGTTAATAAATCTATGTATCAGTCCACAATCTATTCTTTATTCTAAACTATGGCACCAGGTATGTATATATATGTATATATATATATA
>NC_068992.1:54858608-54859305 GCF_001194135.2 Octopus bimaculoides
ATATATATATAGGTACGCACATACACATACATGCATAAATATTTTCATATATATCTATACACATGTCTAGAGATGTATGTATGTTTACATCTAAATACATACATACACACGCATATGTGTAATTTTATATTAAAATATAATTATTAATATTAATATATCTGTATTTGTATGTGTGTGTATGGATGTTTGTGTGTGTTAATGTCTCTGGCAGTGCAAACATTCATATGTGTACGTATTCATTTACACTTGATAAAAAACGTCTGTGTTGCTGCGCATTCAACTATTCGAACATATGGATGCACACACACACCATTCTTGACATCAAGCGCATGCAAGCGCGCGCACACACACACGCATTATATATTCAAACCTATACATCTATACGCAACACACACACACACACACACACACACACACATATATATATAAACACACACACGTACACACACAAACACGCATATATACATGATGTATTATTTACAGAATTAATATTTGTATTATGATATATGTACGTGTTTAATTGATATTTTTATTATATACACGCGTATGCATAGAAATATGTTCATATGTAATAAATGAAATTATACAAATAGTAATACGTACATAAATGCATACATACATATATATTCAGACACACACACATACGCCTATATATATATATATATATATATATATATATATATATATATATATATAT
>NC_068992.1:54859557-54861456 GCF_001194135.2 Octopus bimaculoides
GCCAGAAGAAATGCTGCTAAGTATTTTGTCCGGCTTCACACAGTATCCGCTTTTACCTCTTTTACTTGTTTCAGTCATTTGACTGTGGCCATGCTGGAACACCACCTTTTAATCGAGCAACTCGACCCCAGGACTTATTCTTTGTAAGCTTAGTACTTATTCTATCGGGCTCTTTTTGCCGAACTGCTAAGTTAAGGGGACGTAAAACACACTAGCATCTGTTGTCAAGCGATGTTGGGAGGACAAACACAGACACACAAACATATACACACACATACATATATATGTACATATATACAACGGGCTTCTTTCAGTTTCCGTCTACCAAATCGTCTCACAAGGCTTTGGTCGGCCCGAGGCTATAGTAGAAGACACTTACTGAACCCAGTGCCATGTGGTTCGTAAGCAAGCTACTTACCACACAGCCACTCCAACGCCCTATGTATATTTTGGGCATATGTACTAATTATAATCACATTAGAATTTATGCATAACAAGTAGTGCGAATCAATGATGAGAAATACGCAAACTTTAAGTTAGTACAAATATGTTTGTGACATATTTCAACTTCTAAAAGCAATTTCACTGCAGCTTACCGTGCAGGAAAAAATTCTGACTGCTGTTAAAGGCGTAAAGCAAACCATTAGCAGATCAATGGCGCCTTTTCTTGTCCTCTTAGATAGATTTCTGGCTAGTTATATCTTCCTTAGTAGGAGATACCAAAGAGAGATAACCCTCGGGTGGCTAGAAAACTGTGAAAGGCACGCGAAGACAATACAAATTATATAATATAAAGTGAATTCGTTTTGAAGAATCTATCTATCTATCTATCTATCTATCTATCTATCTATCTATCTATGTATCTATCTATCCAATTACATATGTTTATCTAATTACATATGTTTATCTAATTACATATATACATTCATACATATACATACACGCGAAGTTGTTACTAGTTCAAATATGTTTGAGGTATATTCGATTTTCTCCATCACGAAACAGTGTGAATGGCACTCTTGCGAGTTCGAACATGCCTCAAGAATGTTTGAACTGGTAATAAATGTGCATGTGTACACATCACTGCTTATCGTTGTGATCTACCGCACCACCCCACCACGCACACAGGTATATATAAATCTGAACTTTGACACTAGCCTGCACATATGACGATAGAGGACAGCGTAAGACACCCATAAAGCTCTCATTTCCGTTTAAATTTACGGGAGACATATTTGGAGAAGCTGAAATAATAGTAAAGATATATAACAATAAATGAGGTAAGCTGATAACGAAGGAGGAGTCGGAGCCATTTTAATTGATACGTGGGTTGTTCATTATGGTGATTCACTGTTAATTATATCTCATAATAATAAATTCTGATGTCATATTTTAGTGATGTGGTGATAACGATGTATCTGTTGAAGGATTTTAATGTGGGATGACACATTAAGTAATATTAATTTTTATTAAAATGTGGTAATAAAACTTCAGTCTTCACTGATTAACTTCTTGTATACTATTTAACATATAGCGAATTCGTATATCAGATTTGCATGTGAATCTTAACACGCGTGCATGCGCACTTACACTCACAGGCATGCGCGAACTTACACTCACAGGCACATGTATATATAGAGAGAGAGCCAATCATCTATCTATCTATCTATCTATCTATCTATCTATCTATCTATCTATCTATCTATGTGCATACATATACGTATATATATAGGGTTAGTCATAAGTCTACCGACAGTAAATCAAAGTTTCATAGATACTCTCTGTAATTCTGTATTGACTCGAATGGAAAAATGTGTCTCTCAAGAAGGACTTCAGTTTGAACAAAATTAATTGGTTTTGATTTACTGTCAGGCAACTTTTGGTCAACCCTGTGTACGC
>NC_068992.1:54861672-54864080 GCF_001194135.2 Octopus bimaculoides
GTGTGTGTATATATATACATACACGTAAATGTCGAACGAGGGAAATGAGTACTCAACACCGCATTGGTCGACATAATTTCTTTATTTGTGAATTAAGGATACCATTGGTTTTATGATAAGAAAAGTTGGGAAATATCCTAGTGTCTTAATCTTTGATGCCGATCTCATGGGAAAAACGTGTTCACTTTCATTTTGAAAGCCTATGTATATATAAAAGCCTATATATATATATATATATATATATATATATGAAAGCCTATATATATACACACACACATTCACACACACACACACACACACTCACACACACACGTATGTATGTATATGCATGTATATTGGACTGTCAGATAAATACGCTCATGTCTTTCTAATGTTATTTGAATTACGATGAAAAATAATTATATCCCAGTGTGTTATGGTATTTTTTAAAGGTCTTTTGTTCCTTTACAACATTTTGAAATCTGAATAAATTTCAATTCTTTTCAGACATTTGTCGGTGGAGCACCAAGTGGGAAAACAATGAGCATTTTGGACACCTACTTTTCTTCGCTTTCTGTCAAGGTTCCAAAGTAGCCGAAGCCACTCGAAACTCTGGTGCTGCCTACAGAGTAGGTGCCATGAATAAAAGAACTGCACAGAAATGTTTTACAGTTTAAGGAAAGTAAATTTAAACACACAATGACTCCACATTCCGGTCCAATTGTTCACTTCAATAAGAATGAATCGGACGAGCTCATCCACGAGAATCCGCGTCAATCCACAAGGGGAATGGTATAGCAGATAGAATGCTCTCATGATACACCGACGTCCGTCACCTTCACACGTTGGGTAAGGTTCAAAAACTTGGTGCATGGGTGCCGCACAATCTGAACGAAAGAGACAAACTCTAGCACTCATCTATCACTACCAGTTTGGTCTCTCGGCACAAGGCACAAAAAAAGATATAATGTTATTATCAATTCAAATATGCTTGTGGCATGTTTCGACGCGCTCCCGATGTGCCACAAGCATATTCGAACTAGTAATAACATTCCGTTTATGCACTTCACTGCTTAGTGTGCCACCTCAAGAAAAAAGATTTCTTTACCATACCGTCACCGGCTATGAAAAATGGTGTCTTTACATCGATATGAAGTGGTAGAAAAGAACGGTTGAGTCCCGACAAGCAAGCAATGCCTCGAGACAAGCCAGAGATGCAGCCACATATACATTCAATATTGGCTTTTTTCTATCACAGTTTCATTTTGATTCCTAGCATTACCGGTATGTGTTAAGGAAGCACCTCTCTCTTACGGATATACCAAGTATTGTTTTTAACAGTTAGATTTAATTTACATTAGGTGCCGTTTTCTCACTGAACACTAACTAATTCGCCCTATGCTTCATATATGGAGTTATAATTAATCAATCTATACTAATTTATAGAGAGAAAGTTATCGATATTTCTATATTCATATCATCTGCTAACCGTTCGTCCGTTAGTTATGGTTCAATAATTGACATGACTCCAATCACTGTTCTACAGGGATAGAAGCAAATAGAAATGAAACTCATAGGTCAAACTTCTCTGCTCTTTCTTTTAAGTTCATATCTTTTCTGCACTGATGAGTACTTTGAAATTTTCAAATTCTCAAAATGAATTTATATCTATGTACGAAACGATCGTATGCATGAATGAACTTCTTACAACTTTTTCATATCTTATCTAGATTTGTAGAACTTTATTCTGTAACTTAATCGTACACTTTATATATATATATATATATATATGGTTCATAGATGAAAATCAGATATTCTCGATATGGAATACACTTGGTAGTGCTCAAGAGATATAAAACTGAGCGGGTATAAAGTAAATGTATGGATAAGAAAGTTAGTCATATCAACGTATAAAGTATACTAAGTGCATGAAATACAAAAATAAAAGTGATTCTTTCTCTGAAATTCTTTCCTTTAACAACTTAAATGTTAAATCTCTTCCCTGAAGACGGAGGCCCGTTGCATCCTACAATGGAATCAATCTATAAACATTATTTCGGAGCACCCAGCCCCCAGAAATAACAGTTGGATTTATAATACTATTCTCCCATCCCTTTAATTCTCTATATCATTCTATCAGCTCGCCGCCTCAAAATGTACACATAATAATACCAGTTGTTTTGCTCATGTATCTTTGTTTTTTCTTAGTTTTGTTTTTTAACGTTTTGTTTGATACTTTTCCTTTAATGTGTTGCATGTCTCTGATACAATTCAAGTCTACATTACTCGAGATACCACTTGTAACCTTAGAAACAGATTTTTTATTGCTAGCAAAATATCAGTGTCAAATCACAACTTCAATAAAATAAATATCAATCCATATTACAAAGAAACCTGTCATTTATTTTACTATTCATCTCATATATATA
>NC_068992.1:54864274-54869272 GCF_001194135.2 Octopus bimaculoides
TATATATATATATATATATATATATATATGTATGAATATTAACTATTATGACCTTATCCTACCATAGCCACATTCAAGTGTCTGAGTTTGAAGCTAGTAGAACAGTAAAAGACCAGTTCTTTTTATATCTGCTAATATCACGCATTAAATTTATGCTTTTCGCAACGCACAGAGTGCGAGAGGTATTTGAGGACACTTAATTATCTCTCCTTCCGGCCTGATCTCTTGCTACAACATACAAAGTTAGCTTTCTGAATTGACTATTTGGCAAGAGACAAAAAATACTCACAAACCAATCAAACCGAATTGCACATTTCATACGTTCGTTTTATGTGAATATTTTCTTTATATAAAACTCCAATGTTATGAATGCATAATATTATAAAATATTGATAATAATGTCATGAAATTATAAAGTTACAAAAGATTTAGTAAAAATGTATGTTATGAATATTATGTAACTCTTTCATGTAAATATACATAGAATATTACAGAATATGACCAACTAAAATAATACTGTTTAATTGGGCCAGCTTACAAGTATATATGTATGTATGTATGTATGTATGCATGTATGTATGTATGTATATACTCATGTATAATATAGTTATAATAAATATATGATATATATGCGAATGCGTATACGTACACACACACACACACATTGGATTATTTACGCTTCTATTTTCCCAAATTTCACTCTATTCAATTTAATTATATTACATGCACACATACATTCATACACACACATACATACATACATACATACATACATACATGCATACTTATACGCACATATATATACATACATATATACATACACACGTGTGTATATATATATATATATATATATATATATATATATACACACACACACACACACACATATATATATATATATATATATATATTTATACATATATAAATTTATATATTATTTATATATTATATATATTATATATATATACATGCATACACATATTAATATATATATATATATATATATATATATATTCATATATGTATGTATGTATGTATATATATCTATGTGTGTGTGTTTGTGTGTATGTATTCATATATTCTAGTGAACAGCCAAATACTACCTTTTGTTTTGTTTCTACAGTTTTTATGCAAAAATTAATTTACTCCACCAGCCATTTCAAAAACTCACAAAGAAGCCATAATTCACTGATATAATATTATTCATATGTAAACTCTTTGTAGTTTATGTTTAAATTCTGTATAATTTATGGGGAAACTAACTCAATAATTTAATCTTAAACTCTTTAAAACAAATAGTTGTTTACCCCCAGGTCACAACTACATGATACAATCACTTCACATATCAAATAATTTGCGCCCCAATACCAACATACTCTCTTTAAAAAGTGAAGGCGCATGGCTCAGTGGTTAGAGTGTCGGGCTCACAATCAAGGAGTAGTGAGTTCGATTCCCGGACCGGGCTGGGTGTTGTGATCTTGTGCAAGACACTTTGTTTCACGTTGCCACAGGTCACTCAGCTGTAGAAATGAGTTGTGACGTCACTGGTACCAAGCTGTATCGGCCTTTGCCTTTTCTTTGGATAACATCAGTGACGTGGAGAGGGGAGGCTAATATACATAGGTGACTGCTGGTCTTCCATAAACAACCTTGCCCGGACTTGTGCCTCAGAGGGGGACTTTCTAGGCACAATTCCATTGTCATTCATGACCGAAGGGGTCTTTACTTTTATCTTTAAAAGATATTCATGGCTATTTTTTTTATAAATATTTTTCAACGTGTATGTCTTTTGTCGAATTTGATGCCAACTAATGCTTCACGGCATTTCGTTCGTCTTCACGGGAATTTTTCCCCACGAGAGTTCCGGACCCCAGTTACGAAATCATTTGCATACAGCCAATCAAAGCTCAACTATCAAACTAACTTATGAGCGCATAACGAGTGATGGATGATAAGGTCGCTTGGGTAAGGAATGACCATGCTTCTTTTCACTTTTAAGAATGACCCTTGTTCTTGTTCTTGTTTCAACCATGGCTGTCTCAGCGTAGTTATTTGTGTTTTTGTTTACATTCTAAAACAGTAAGTGGAAATGGTTGCTAGCACATCACCTTCTGTCCACATTTTTCCCGAACATATCTTTACCATATGGGACCCTGACAAAATCTGTTAATAAGTATAGATGCAAATCTAATTACCTGTCTCCTTCTAAAATCAGGTATAACACCATTCTTTGCCTTGAGTTTACTTGGTAGAGTGTGTTTGTTAACTTGACAACAAGGTCAAGGTGACCTTTGATTGGCTGTATGCAAATAAGTTCATTACTGAGGTCCAGAACTCTTGTGGGGGGAAAAAAAAATTGCGGACGGGACGCCGGTCCCTCGTAGGATTACTCAATTTTGTCAGCTGAGTGGACTGGAGCAACGTGAAATGAAGTGACTTTGCCCAAGAACACAACGAGTCGCCCTGTCCAGGAATCGAAACCGCAATCTTAACCACTAAGCCACACACTTCCACCTAGATACCTTATATGATGACCAAATCTTCATTGCCATTATTATAGAATTGGTGTGTTAAGTGTCATATGACGGAAAACTTTGGAATTGTTCTTTTGCCACCAAGTGTAATACCAAGAAATATGTTATACGTACAATAATATAATTTAACTTTTTATTAAATTGTTTTGACGCTTATACAAAATGATGAAATGAATACTAATTCTCAAAAGAAAAATATTTATTACTTTAAAATAAATTAAACAAGGCAGATTTCTGATTCGTATATTTGCAATAAATACTTTTTTTATTCTTCTAAATTTTTCTCAGCATAATCGCAATTTACTTTATCGAAAACCTATTTCTGCTAAATTTGAACTCCCCTCCAAAACTAGTCTGTCATTTATTCTCCCTCCTTCAATTCCCCCGTCTCTGCGCAGTTTTCTCTGTCTCTGTAAAGTTTAACGCTCATATACTCATTGTCTGGCACAAAGCTGAGTATGTGCATTCAGCCTACACACACCTCTTATGTTATCTCTCTCAGTATCCTTCTTTTATTCTCTCTCTCTCTCTCTCTCTCTCTCTCTCTCTCTCTCTCTCTCTCTCTCTCTCTTTCTCTCTCCAATTTAAAGTGTTACTGGTGAATTCAACCCACCCAAAACCCATCTGCCAACATTTTTAGCGACTATTATTATAGCCAGACTACATACCTGTCTGTCTGTCTGTCTGTTTGTCTCTCTCTCTCTTTATTTGTTTCTTTCGATTTTGATTATAATGCCAGCAGTAACAAATATTCCTTCTTCAAGGAATCGTATTTATTGATGTTTAATGTTTTGACATAGCCCCGTCAGAGCAGACCCATGAACACGTACGTTCTAGTCGTGACTATACCGCATTAATTTCAACGTAAGATATTTAAAACTTCACTATTCCAGCAGTCTTCCTTTCTCTTTATCACCTCTTTTTTTTTTTTTTAATATTTAACATAATATTCTATGACGATTTGAAAAGAGACTTGGTCACTTTTTCGAGCAAATCGAGCGACCACGTCTACTTGGATTTGTGGTATCATTGTTTTTTTTTTGACGTCACCACATCACGTGGTATTCAGTGCATTCTAAAATTACACTATAGCTAACGTGCAATTTAAATTGAAGAGGATGTGACTGATTATAAAACGCTTTCCTGTGCGATAACACTTTTGTTAAAACATCGAAGAAAAACCAACGACAAAAGAAATATATAAATCAATGATGACTATCAACATTAATGAATAATTACATAAAATAACAAATATTCGTGAGGTTGCCTACCGTGTTACGTCATTGATAAGAGATACTTTCTGAGAGATTGTGTTGTGGTTGATGGGGCTGTTGTTCAATGACGGTATTGACGGCTGTGAAGATAATGTTAATAATGATGATGATGATGTAGAGGAGGAGAAGGAGGAGGATACTAATTAATGATGATAATGGCAGTAGTGGGGGCTATGATGGTGGTGGTGGTGGTGGTGGTGGAGATATACGTGTGACGTTGATGGGGTTTATAATGACCGTCTTCTTCATCGTCTTCATATTATTGTTTATTGCCTACTACTACTACTACTACTACTACTACTACTACTACTACTACAACTACTTATCTCTAAGGTCTGAAATTCTTTCGTGGGTAGGGGCTTACCATCGATCTCACTATTTGACTAGTACATTTCATCGCCCCAGAAAGGATGAGAAGCAAAGATGACTTCGGCGTGATTTGAAGTCAGAACATAAAGAGCTACAAGACGATGCTACCGTTGCTGCTGCTACTACTACTACTACTACTACTACTACTACTACTACTACCACTACTACTACTTCATCTTTCTTATACATTATGGTACTGCAAATTGATAGTGATGATGATGATGATGATCATGATGATGATCGTGAAGATGATTATGAATGTATAACCGCGCGCGCGCACATGCTGGAGACTGAGAAGCTAAACATAGAGGGGACAAACAAGGACGGACAAAGGGATTAAGTCGATCACATGGACCCCAGTGCGTAACTGGTACTTATTTAATCAATCCCCGAAAGGATGACAGGCTAAGTCGACGCCGGCGGAATTTGAACTCAGAACGTAGCAGCAGACGAAATACTGCTAAGCATTTCGCCCGGCATGCTAACGTTTCTGCCAGCTCGCTGCCTTCTAAGAAGACAATATTCTTTTCTAGACTAGGCACATGGCCCGAAATTTTGGGGGATGGAGCCAGTCAATTAGATCGACCCCAGTACGCAACTGGTACTCAATTTATCAACCCTGAAAGGATGAAAGGCAAAGTCGACCTCGGCGGAATTTGAACTCAGAACGTAACGGCAAACGAAATACCGCTAAGCATTTCGCCCGGCGTGTTAACGACTCTGCCTGCTCGCCATATGCACCACGAAAACCGGATAAATGGCTCAAAGAATCTATATGATTTGGAAGGGATCTGTTTCCTCCATCCTTTCATTATATGTTC
>NC_068992.1:54872396-54878505 GCF_001194135.2 Octopus bimaculoides
TATATATATAAAGATAATTTTCTGACTTATATAACGTAGTGATGAAAGTGAATGTGAATGGAAAAAAAAGAGTTTTTTATTTGGGTGATTTGTGCGAGATTAATTCAAATGTTTAAATGTCGAATATAAGAGAAGTTAGTTATTTAAGATCAGTATATGCAGTTACATATACTGTGCATGTAAAAAAAAACAGGAAAATACGAAGAAAAACTAGGAGATAATATAAAAAGATATGTGCATATATTTATGCACTCACACATACACATTCCTACATATATATATATATACCCATACATACATACACACATATATATATATATGTATATATATATATATACATATATAGACGCATACACATACGCATACATATATACACAAACATATGCATACACATGTACATACATACACATATATATATGTGAGCATATGCAGGTATAAATGGACATATGTATACGCATATACAAAAGTATGATAATAATATGAATATTATATGACATATGTAAAAGAACCATTTTCCTGTAAATATCACTAAGGTTAGGCTAACATGTGAATTGAAAGTGTTAGAATTATGACGATGATAAAAACAAATCGAATTTTAATAGTTGTTGGGACCAAAACTCCTGGGAAAACACTACGGCACAGCTGTCGAAACATGGTGCCACTTTCAGCAACTGGTTTTACCATGGTTATTTCCATTAATGATGCGTGAAAGTTTGTACTGAAGTATGTTTACAAGATGTTGCACCACAAAAATATTCAACAATTCCTTCTTCAAACATCCAACACGAAACCATGATAGCGACCTGTCACTGATGATGCTCCATCAATAGTGCATGCAACAACATTTTTCACGACTGTATAATTCTTTATGCAAAGTACGAGTTCACAATGGTAAATATTTATCCTCCTTTTCTAATCTAATTTGAAGTAATTCAGATTTCTTCGTGCAATCTATTGTTTTCATCAGAGGGTCGTACATATATCATCAACAAAGCTCTGCAATCTGTATGCATAAACTTATCCAACAGCATCGAAAATGGCGAATTTATTTTCAACATTAACCGCCATATTGTAAATGCATTGTGATAATGTAGTATCGCTAAGGGGCAACGGTTTTTATACTATCAATTGGATCTTGATGCAGAACTGTTTAGATAACTTCTTTGATAGAGAGCATTCTTAAAGCTCTTAGCGCTTATTAGACAATTAGTTATGATATACCATGATCTGCTTTTAATAAATATACGTTCATTTTTTTAAATGATCCAATTATTAGAGAACGATTTCTGTACGCTTCATACACTTCTTGAAAATAACCAGGAGGCTTATTTTTATCTTTTGAACGTGGAGGGGCAAGACGTTCACGCAATCGGCTTGGTTTTATAGCTTCGTTAAATGTCTTGTGGCACAGTAAACACATCGGAATCAATATTTGTAACAGAATCAATAAGACTCCTTTTAAAATAATTTGGTATATATTCACGAGCATGCTACTTTTTTCTGGGTTTTTTTTGAGAGATATAATTACTCTAAGTTGGTGTACAAAATATAAAAACTCACAGTTACCCAATCATATGGTGAAAATTGGAAACTCTTTCTCCCAATATCTGTTAAAATCTCAGCTATGTGGTTCATATCTTGCACCGCCTTTTGCATCGAACATCAGCATGTTTATATATATATATATATATATATATATATATATATAATGCTTTTAATGAATATACGTTCATTATCGACTCGGTAGAATTAGAAATCAGAACGTAAAGACGGACGAAATGCCGCTCAACATTTCTCCCGGCTTGTTAATGATTCGGCCAGCTAGCCGCCTTACATTTCTCAAGAAATTGAGAGTTTAATTTAATATATGGGAGCAGGAATGGAAGGTTACATCGTGGCACTGTTTCCATCGACACCACCAAATGGAGTCCATAAGAAGAAGAATTAACACATAATTAAAGTGCACAATAATTTTTGCATTCGTAAATCCAAGCTGAGTGTTTTGGATGTTACTGTACTTGGTTTTTAGCCATAGACCAATTCTTCTTCAGCAAATTTGCGATTATGACGTTCCATACGTAACCTGCACATCTTTTTCTGGAACTATAAAATTTCTAGGACTAATTTATCTGACAGAATATTTTGGACTACTTCACCCAGCGTATTCTCACCTATGAAGTAGATATCGCGAAACTGCGTAGATAATCAACTTGAGGTTCGTTGGTTATTAAATGTAGGTATTCCTCTTGATTGAGCCTAAATTCACCGGCATTTGACTCCATAAGCGTTTGAACTAACGAGGAAACGTCTTACATAGTCTTTTCAACTGCTATTAGTAGATAGTATCAAAATACCTGTTATATCACAAAATACCGTTATAAAAATTAGCTGTATAATGAAGTCTGAGATGCAATAAACATGAAAAATGAAAAATAAATACGAGATGATTGTGGCTTGAATGCTTTTGATCATAATACGAATAGAACAGTGTAGACCTCCGGCAAAAGATCAACGAAAGATCATAAGGACAAAATAAAGAATCTGTGGTGAAAGTCTACACTAAAATTCATTAAATTTTCCCGGTTGTGCATCATTACGCACGACATTTTAAACCTTAGTTTCGTCTTGCCATGCATTCTGCGTGGAACAACGTGAAACTTGGAACGAGTCTCACATAACTTCCATAGCAGTCATAGATTGAGTAACAAGATTCATTCTCAACTGAAATGTCAGTTTCGTTTAAATTCTTAAAATATAATTTCAGCTGCGGATCATAAGCTAATTCAGTATGCTATTGCTGTATCTAAGTTGTTTATTTCCCAATAACTATTTAACACAGATGTTATATATTTCTCGGTTTGACAAAATTAGTTCTCTATTCTTTATATATTATAATATATAATTCAATTACTAGATATATAATGCAAATGTAATTATTACATTGTATATTAGGCAATTTTTCCCCCACTATTATTACATTGTTATGAGTATAAAACTCAACATAATATAGAATTAGCTAGAGCTCTGAACCTATTTCCCTGCGATTACAAGTGCAGGGAAGGGCCACAGACCTTGCGATAGTCAATAAAACCATCTACGTGTTTTATTTCTGTTTCGATTCAATGTATGATTATTTTTGTTATTTCCTGTTTTTGGATTACAAAAGCATCTCCTTATATTCTTCTTACACTAACAATCGGTATAGGTATACAAAAACATACATATACTTATTGCCGGTCTAAGGTAGACTACTTCAGTTTATCTGTTGCAGCCATTCTGATACAAAAAGGCTATGAATGACCTTCTGCTGATAAGCAGAAAGCCTTCCCTCTAATATTCTGTTGTAGTAAAACCGTATAATTTCGTTGAATGTATAGTCCTGAAAGAAGCTATACATCACATTGATGTTTCTGTATTTTGTGAGTCAAGTACATACGTATGCTTGAGATCCTCCTCACGCATAAAAATGGAATAGGGGCTCACTACAAGTATAAACCTTATCACAGTGGTTTATGCTTGTATAATATGAATATTCTCCGTTGTGTTTTCTCTCATGCGGAATATTGATTGCATTTTATTTTTTAATTAACGCTTGTGAGCAGCGTAGTTATTTGTTTGCTTTCATGTCTTCCAAAAATCTACAATTATTTTTTTAACATTTTCCAAATCCATGATGACATTATATTTATATTTTTCCACCTATATTTACTCCTTTAGCATCTTAAAGTTATAGAAACGTATATACATAAACGTTTTTTTTTTCTGTTATAAAAATTCCCTGCTTATATATCATTAATCACTGTCGACATTACATCAATGTAGTAGGTCTCTCATTGTTGGCACTCCGTCGCTTACGACGTCGAGGGTTCCAGTTGATCCGATCAACGGAACAGCCTGCTCGTGAAATTAACGTGCAAGTGGCTGAGCACTCCACAGACATGTGTACCCTTAACGTAGTTCTCGGGGATATTCAGCGTGACACAGTGTGACAAGGCTGACCCTTTGAATTACAGGCACAACAGAAACAGGAAGTAAGAGTGAGAGAAAGTTGTGGTGAAAGAGTACAGCAGGGTTCGCCACCATCCCCTGCTGGAGCCTCGTGGAGCTTTAAGTGTTTTCGCTCAATAAACACTCACAACGCCCGGTTTAGGAATCGAAACCGCGATCCTATGACCGCGAGTCCGCTGCCCTAACCACTGGGCCATTGCACCTCCACTGGTCTCTCATTACTGCTAATCAATTAGGGTTTTTTTTTGTTGTTGTACAGGAGTTAAAAAAAATTCTTGAAACTATTGCCTAAGGATTCTTTTCAATGTTGGTCTGTTTACGTCCCGGTCACTTAGCAGTTCTGCATAAGAAACCAAAAACTACTGAGGTTGATACGTTCGAGCTGGTGCTCCAGCATAGCCGTAATCAGTGACTGAAACAAATAAAAGACAAAAGATAAAGATCCATAGCGTTGGCTTCATCGATAATCACAGTCAATAAGTTTCTGATTATTTTATGCATTGTTGTTTTTTATCCGGCATTTATCCGGTGTTGTTGATGCTGTCGTATCCTTTCATGTTTGTAGCGAATCTCTGCAAAGCAAATTCACGTTATCATTACGAGCTTAAAGTGTTCTTCTCTAGTGAATGTCACAGAAGAGCAACCATATATTTAACAAGGTCGGTAAGCGAGTTAGCAATGGTGGTGGTAGTAGTATTCAGTGTGAGGGCGCATGGCTTAGTGGTTAGGGTGTCGCACTGACGGGCGTGAGATCGAGCGTGCTTTCAATTACTGGATCAGGTAGTGCGTTGTGTTCTTAGGCAAAACACTCCATCTCACGTTGCTATGCGATTACTTTGAAAACTGACTTGTGTGGTACACCGTGCAACTGTTCAGGCAACGTCAATTTGATAGAAGAAGAAGGGAGCGAGCCAATATAATTTTGTGCAGTTTGTTCAGCAAGAAATTGCAGAAGTCATGGAATACAACATACTATCATCATCATCATCATCATCATCATCATCATCATCACCACCACCACCACCACCACCACCACCATCATCATCATCATCCTCATCATCATCATCGTCATCATCGTCATCATCATCGTCAGTATTCTTCGTATATTCTTCGGATTAGCCTCCTGTGTAAAGCATGCGTGTCTTCACATCTGGTATTTGCGTATATATTCATATTCATATTCTTTAATATGTCTCAGATCAAATGCTGCGGGCATG
Source organism: Octopus bimaculoides (assembly GCF_001194135.2). NCBI lineage: Eukaryota > Metazoa > Mollusca > Cephalopoda > Octopoda > Octopodidae > Octopus > Octopus bimaculoides. Next base: position 54,877,622 of record NC_068992.1, read on the forward strand.
ACGTAGCACCGCTAGTATCATCACCTCAATCGCCATTCTTTTGTGGTCGGCGTTTGGACAACGAAAGAGTTTCATATTGCTGCCCTCTTTTGAGTTTCTTGCTATGATGTAGATTCACCTGGGATCTGAAATAGCAGAAGGACAGGGTATTTCATCTGCCCCCAAAACATTTACCCCTATTCCATGTCGATCTCACAGACTTTTAGCAACATATTAAATAATTGTGGGTCTTTGAATTCCAACCTATTACAGTACTTGATCCTTACTCTAGATAGAATGAGTGGGATCTTTGGAACAGGTATGGATATGCATAAATGCTTGCATGGACATATGTGTGTAGATGTTTCCCAAAAATATATGAGTGCGCATATATATATATATATATATATATATATTTGCATGAAAGTATGCGATTTCATGTCTTTTATCTACATATTTCGATTAATGATCTAAACAGTTATTTGTATGTCTTTAAGTGAATATTGCATATTTTACATTTTTACGTGGGCTTGTAATAGTAATTCGCTAATTAGTCGAACGTATACAAGTATATAGAAATATATATATATATATATATGTGTGTGTGTGTGTGTGTGTGTGTGTGTGTGTGTGTGTATGTATGTGTTTTTATCATTGTATGCATGAACGTATGCACAAGTGCAAGTACTTGTGTATGAATACATATATTTTAATCAAACGTGCGCGCAAGTGGGTGTACAAGATTGTGCTTATGTATTATGTATATGCGTACGGATTTTACATGCGATTGTAGAGAAAAATATAAACCTATTCAACGGGATTATTATAATTACCTATAACATGATATTTAGTCATGTATACATACATATATAGTCATATATACATACATACATACATACATATAT
>NC_068992.1:54878515-54879605 GCF_001194135.2 Octopus bimaculoides
ATATATATATATATATATATATATATGCATGTATGTATATATATGTATGTTTGTATGTTTATATGTATTTGCATAAAGTATGTATGTATGCATATATGCATATATGCATACATAGTATGTGTATATATATACATGCATATTTGTATATATAATATTTATATATTTATATATGCATATATATATACACATACACACATATATATACATACATATGTGTGTGTGTGTGTGTGTGTGTGTGTGTGTGTGTGTGTGTGTGTGTGTGTGGGTGCGTGTGTGTGTGCATGCATTATCTGATTTTGTGTGTAAATAACATGATTAACATGTAGAGTTATCCAGTTGGATTGTTGTTTTTGTAGTTTCTGCCGTTGATGTTGTTATTGTTATTGTTATTATTATTATTATTATTATTATTATTATTATTATTATTATTATTATTATTATTATTATTATTATTATTATTATTATTATCATTATTATTATTATTATTATTATTATATTAATTATCATTATTATTATTTATCATACGTTTTCTGTATTTTTAATAAACGAATAGTATTTAAATTTACAAACATTTCTTTGATCTTGTATTACATTATACCACTTCCGGCATCAGTCTCATTAATTATGGTCAGAATTAATAAAATAGAAATAAAGACAGCAATCGGTAATCAAGAGAAATAAAGAAATAAAGAAGGTTAAAATTAAGAAGAGAGAATTTAATTTGTCTAACTATCCATTCATCTGATGTCTGTCTGTATCTCTGTCTATCTGTCTATATGCTTCTATTTATCTTGTATCTTTCTCTGTACACAGACACACAGACACACACAGACACACACACACACAAACATACACACACACACACACACACACACACACACACACACACATATATATATACATAATACATAAATACATGTGTGTAAGGATACATACGCACATATATACACAAATATGTATATATACGCGCGCACACGCAGACATGTGCACATATATATGTGTATATGTATATATGTATATATATGCATATGTGTATATATGTATGTATATATATATATATATATATATATATATATATATATATATATAT
>NC_068992.1:54882223-54883022 GCF_001194135.2 Octopus bimaculoides
TGTGTGTGTGTGTGTGTGTGTGTGTGTGTTGTTTAGGAGACTTGACTATCTCTGCTTTATTGTATCTACTTTTATCTGAATTTATTTTTACAATCAATTTTTCAATACAGGTACGCCAACACAGCACCACTTGAAAACTGGGTACTCTAAAAGAATAGGTTTGAAAACTATTAAAATAAAAGAAAAACAGAAAACAATTAAAACCTCATTTCAAGGAATAAAAATATCGCATTCAGTAAACAGAATAGAATTTCAATGGATTCCTGATGTCTTCAAATAAAAACTTTAAAACTCAGAGGCTGATTCAATTTCATTTAGATCGTACCATGCTCATTAATGCTTGCCTGTTTATCGTCTGACAGAATATATTGCTGATAGAAGAAAGCATACTTGCTTCTACAAACGTCACGGTGAGAAAAAAAAACTTTTTCTAATATAGATACTTTTAATATACCGCAATTCCTTCATTTTCAGTTTCTCTAATAAGTTGGATATTTTCTATCTAATTTAATAGTTGTTCATCAATCACGAGATTTGTATCATTACCTTGTTCGGGGATTCGTAAGTGAATGTACCATAATGACATTTTCATATTCCGAGGCATGGATATGTAGTAAGAAGTTTGCTTCTCAACTACATGGTTCCGGGTTCAGTCCTGCTACTTGGCACCTTGGGCAGGTGTCTCTTACTATAGCTTCAGGCCGACCAAAGCTTTGTGAGTGGATTTGGCAGACGGAAACTGAAAGAAGCCCGTCGTATATGTATATATATATATATATATATATATATATATATATAT
>NC_068992.1:54883282-54884471 GCF_001194135.2 Octopus bimaculoides
TTCGTGTAACTAAAACGATAGGGTTAGTAAACAGTATAATACATAAGAAGCATCATAATACAATATATATAGTACATGTATGCATAAATTTTGGACATATATATATATATATATATATATATGAATATGTGTGTGTGAGTGTGTATTTGTGTGTGTGAGTGTGTGTTTGTGTGTGTGCTTGTGTGTGTGTGTATATATATATATATATGTACGTATGTATGTAAGTATGTATGTATGTATGTATGTATTTATCTATCTATCTATCTATCTATCAATTGATCGACACACACACACACACACACTGATACACTTGACACACACATATATGTATGTATGTATGTATGCATGTATGTATGTATGTACATATATGTATGTATACACACACACACACACATATACTCAAAAACAATCAGACACAATAGAATTAAAAACAAAAGAACCGCCATGACATAAAAACAAAATAAGCATAAAAGATTCCCGAGATGTTCATATGTTTTTATGAATATAATACGGAAAATTAAATTATGTTTTAATAAGAAGTATTTTTATTTGTAAAAAAAAGTGTAAACAGATGGAATGAAATTGAAATAAAATATTACTGTATGTTTATTTGACTTTTCTTGTTAAATTATATTTCATCGTTTAATTTCATTTGTTTGAGAAAACGCAAAAGAAAGGCAAGCGAGAATATGAACAGAAAAACAACAGTAAAATAACCACTAACGACTTGAATGCTGAAAAACTGGAATAGTTTCAATATGAAAGTCTGTTATATTGTAAATATCAAATACGTCGCTAATAAACAGAGTAACATTATAATGATGTAAAAAAAATAGCAAGCAACACGCTCCGCCTAACTCCGAATATTTTTTTAACTTTGAAATTTGTAGAAATTTCAAAAAATAAAAAGTGAACAATTATGTTATAGTAGTATATTAAATTTATTGTAACGCATACATTCATCCATACTTACGTACGCACGTACGCACATACATACATACATACATACATACATACATACATACATACATACATACATACATGCATACATATATGTGATACGCTATATAACAATATACATGTATCTCTGTATTATATATATATTTATATATATGTATGTACGTATGTATGTGTATATAAATATACACATATACATACATATATATATATATATATATATATATATATA
>NC_068992.1:54884630-54887163 GCF_001194135.2 Octopus bimaculoides
ATACATATTCACATCTATATATACATACCTGTATCTATATCTATCTATCTATTTATGTATCTACATACATGCATATATATATATATATATATATATATATATATACTTTCCTGTATCTCTCTCTGTCTCTCTCTCTCTCTTTCTCTTTCTCTCTCTCTGTCTCTCTCTCTCTCTATATATATACATATATACGTGTGTGCTTGCGTGTGTGACTGTGTGTGCGCGCGTGCGTATGTGTAAGCACAGTACACCCAGTTTTGAATCTCACTTAATGATTAATATTTTTTTCGCCTTAAACTTTGGAAAATATAGAAATTGATTATTATGAACGTAAAGAAGAATACAAAAATATTTGCTTTACTACATAATATGTGTTCAACTTTTCATGGAAGACTTTTAAAAATGCCAATTACCAGCATAAAATATCGAAATGTAATTAAAAGGAAGACATATTGAATGAATTCAGAGTAGGTCAGTGTGATCAATGATCTTCCAAAAAGTTAATATACCACTGGTATAAGGAATATAGAAATGAAAAAATAACCGTAGAAGACGGTCTCAAATCTGGAAGACCAACCTAGAATATTATCATTCAAAGTACTGGAACTTATTCTATCCAAACGGAGGATAACAGCTAGGGAACCCACATGAAATCTGAGCATCAGAAAAGAAATTCGTTATTCCAGAAAGAAGCAGTATTTGGTTTAGATAAGTACTGCAGATCTTACATAATATGGATATACTAGCGGAAGCCAAAACGTGACGCATTCGTCTTGAGAAAGCTTCTGGTAATCATTCCCAAGACGAATTACTGTAGTTTTGTGGCTTTCAGTAGTATATGTAGTATATCCAGGCTCATATGATAACCGTCAAAGACGGTCTTACATCTGGAAGATCCACTGAAATTGGCCAAGAATATCATGGTTTAAAATAGTTGAGTTTATTTTATCCAAACGAAGGATAACATAAAGGGAGCCCACTTGCGTCTCAGTATCAGAAAAGGAATTCGCTATTCGCGAAAAAACAAAACAAAACAGTATTGATTCCTGTAGCTATAAGAGTACAGTGTCCGTCTTGAGAAGGCTTCTGGTATAAACGCGCTTTTTAGCACTATTCATCTATAAACTTTCGCAAGAGTAATTACTGCAGGTTTGTGGCTTTCGATAGTATATCCTCCTTAAGCAAGCTATACAGAATGTTACCCAGAAAAGAAGCGACAAATAGTATTATAAATCGCAGTGAAATTAGAAAACTTTATTTAAAAATTTGTATTCTCAATATTGGTTTCAAATTTTGGCACAGGGCCTACAATTTCCGGGTAGGGGTAAGTCGATTACACCGAACCCACTGTTCAGCCTGGGCTTATTTTATCGACTCCGAAATGATGAAAGGTAAAGTCGACAACCATGGCGTTTGAACTCAGAACGTAAAAACGGACGAAATACCGCCAAGTATTTTGCTAACGATTCTACCAGTTCGCCGCTTTATTTTTAACTGTAATATTGACACCTGAAATGATGGAAAGACAATTAGAAGTCTGCAAACGCAATCTTACATTTTTCGCTAAGAAATGCAATTAATACTCATGAAACCCTTTAATGGGTTTCCACGCCACCAGTGTTATCCAAGGGAAAAGCAAAGGCCGATACACCTTGGCACCTGTGACGTCGCAACTCATTTCTAAAGCTGAGTGAACTGGAGCAACGTGAAATAAAGTGCTTTGCTCAAGAACATCACATGTAGCACGGTCCGGGATTCGGACTCACAACCTCACGATCGTAAGCTCGAAGCTCTAACCACTGAGCCATGGGTCTTCAGCATGATTACTAATGATTATAAATTTTAAGAGCTTCGTATGAAGACATAGAAAGACATACGTAAACGTCATGTACCATTCTCTTTAAATTTCCTTAATCTCGGTTTCAAATTTTTAATCTTGCTTTGAATGATTTTCACACTAGAATGATCTTCACACTAGAATGATTTTCCCCCTCCTAAATTCATCTGTCCACTTCTGCATCGTTGATAAAACTGGAGCGTCATCTTCTAATATAGCAAGCATGTCAGCATGAATGCCCTTGAGGACTAAACCCTTTCTCTGCAGGTGCTTGGTAACACTACGAAGCCAAGTTTTGTCGATTTTGAAGAAGAGTCGCTACTAGTCACTTTTGATATATTCTTTGAACAGTCATATGTCAGTTATTAATGAGAAAAATATTAATTAATCCAGGCAAGATTTCATAGCTCTAGTATCACTCCTTCATAGTCAGTCTTTGGACATTTCATCCCACTCTCTCCCTCCCCCTTCTCTCTCTCTTTATATATATATATATATATATGTCGCCATGATTGACCGCTAAATTCACAAGTTTTTTTTAATATTCTCTCTGCTTATTTCCTCGTGTTCCTTTCTGTTGAAGAGCGTAGGCTCGAAACGTAAAAGACTTTCTCACCTTCCCGAGCGTCAAACTAAAATACCTGCTTGTTCTTTATACACCTGCCTTCGTCTTTTATTTTTCTATAAATTTCAACT
>NC_068992.1:54894419-54897205 GCF_001194135.2 Octopus bimaculoides
GAATGAAAAGTAAAAAGAGAATACAAAGAAAGAATTGGATGATATAAAAATTAAAATACGGAAAAAAGATCAATGAAACAATTGCGAAAAAAGAAAGAAAAAAGAACTTATATGGAAAGAAATGACAAACTGTTAACCGGAAGTAATTTTATATCGTTTCAATGACATGGACAACGTGTAATAGTATAAAATCCAATTTTAAGCTGCTTAATTGAACATTAAAGTTGTAGATGAAGGAAAAAGTAATGTTGTGTGTATATAAACTTTCTGAAAATGGATGCAATTTTGGTATTCAGTTTCGATACATGATTATTCATTGAGAATTTATTGTCGTTTCAGGTGCTGATGTTACTACTACTGAAACTACAGGTGTTGCAGGTGTTGATTTTCTATCTGTCGTTGTGTGTAGTTTTTGTTATGGTCGTTATTTGAAGCACTGTTCTCAAATGCTGTATAAAATATTGATATCTAACACTGCTGTCTGTGGCACAGAAGAAATCCAACAAAGAGAAAACCCAACGTTGCCATCTCAACATGTTGCGTATTGCAAAACTATAGAACCAATGTTGCTATTTATAATTGGTTTTAAAGAGACAAGCTATTTTAAGGGCTTGAATTTGAGTTTTTAAAGATCTTGAATCTTTAAATGGCTTGAAGCAAAAAATGACTTGTAGTCGTTAAAACATAAGAGGAAATAGGGGAAATATCTGGCGGTATTCTTCGGGCTCCTTGAGTTCTGATTTCAAACCCAGCCGAGATCGAGCTTCCTTTTCGTCATTCGAAGATTGATAAATAAAGTATCTATTTAGAGCACTAATAGAATAGCATGGCTTGAGCATCGAGAGGAATGTGTAGCGGTATTCGTTGAGTTCTAAGATCAAATCCTACCATAGTATTTTTAAACTAATAAATGTCTGTTTTGAGCAATGTTTTGATTGTTATTTCTAGCAATCTTTTAATGTTTTTCACTGTTTACTGTAGCTAGTTTAATGTTTTGACATGCCGGTTACCACCCCACCCCACCCCACGCCTCTTTCTCGCTACTGTGACAGATGATGGAAGAGGCAGCGAACGCGTTATTTTCTGATTGGCTGAAAATTCTGAAAATTATCAAACTTTGAACACCAGTAACATTTTCGCAAAATTTCTCTGGAATAAACGAGTAACAAATTCGGATTCAGCGTCAAATATTACATCTATATGATACATTAAAAAATTTTTTTAAAGATTTCAACATGCATCGACGATAACCACAAAGATCCGAAACTTGTAACCAACGATATTATTGTTTGCTAATTTCGGATTAATTAAAATAACTGAAATTAGTACGGTTAATCGAATCAGTATTTGGGTCACACTAATCGACAGCTGTGCACTCTATCCAAGATTTCTGTTGGAAGCATTTAGTTTCGTCCTCTCTAGGATACGAATTTAAATATTCAGGAGTTGATTAAACAACTCATCCTTTCAGGACTAAGTAAAATGTGTTAATTATCATAATTTGAACCGATTCAACCTTTGAGCATTGACATCACAAACTGTATCTACTAGTCTACTTAACACCAACACAACAGCAATTAAAACAACGGGCAAATGAAGACGATTGCTACTAATCTAGGATGTTTCAATTGTCTTTTGTTTTGAAATAAACCTTACAGCAACAATAGCTGTTAAAACTACTGAAAAACAGCTGCTTTCATATTTTATCAACTGAGAGCAACCAACAAGTTATCAGTGACTTACAAACTAGAAAAACAGTATGGTCAACGACAGTAGAAACAACTGGAATAATGACAAATCTAATAACAAAAGAACTAATGGTTTCGTTTTGAAAGTCGTTGTTCTGTCCTCTCACTGAAGACCAGGGAATATTTCTTCATATTTTCAAATGCATTAAACAAAGCAGCATTTTTCGCATTGTCTGATATAGCGTGCCTTTAATTAGCAAATATTCTTAGAGAAGAATCAAGCAAACTAACTTTACGCAGAGTGAAAAAATAGAAAGGCTAGGAGAGACAGGGAGGGAAAGATAGATAGAGAAAATGTGTGTGTGTGTGTGCGAGAGAAAGAGAGAGAGAGAGAGAGAGAGAGAGAGAGAGAGAGAGAGAGAGAGAGAGAGAGAGAGAGGGAGGGAGAGAGAGAGAGAGAGGGAGAGAGAGAAAAGTAATGAGAAATATACTACGTAAGAGAAAACGAAAGGAAAACACGAGGAGAAATAAAAGAAAAAAAGAAAGAAAAAAGGAACAAAATAACGTGTTTCTTTTTAAACAGGAACACACAAAACCATTGGTCTGGCTTGCAAAGAAATAATAGTTTATTCATATGTCATATGATAATTCTAAACCTAAGCGGAAGTCGTAGAGATAAAGCTCTTGATACAATGGCGTGATAAGCTACTCTGTGGAACGCAAGTTACACCATAGGTTTCAAGGAATGAGTCAAATATTTCAATAACTGACGCGAGTCAACTGATTCAACGAATAGGATTCCAATGTTCGCTTGTGAATGGAATGTACAATTGGAATATAATGACGCTGCATGTTTAGTACTCATCCTTATAATTAAAATCTTTGATTTCCCAAATGGTTCTGACGTTGATCAGTTTTATATGCCGCTTTTTAAATTCTTAGTCAACGGTCAACTGGTTCACAAATGCATATACTCTGTTTAATAAAGTGTATAAAAGAGAAAAATTTATGTATGTATTTACGTATGTATGCATACGCAAACGCGCCAACACACACAATGATGGTGAAGATGATGATAACAAACTGAAAAAGAGGAGG
>NC_068992.1:54897271-54898219 GCF_001194135.2 Octopus bimaculoides
ATATATATATATATATATATATATATAATATACATACATATATACATACATACATACATACATACATACATACATATATGCATACATAAATATTTATGTATGTATTTACGTATGTATGCATACGCAAACGCGCCAACACACACAATGATGGTGAAGATGATGATAACAAACTGAAAAAGAGGAGGAGGGAGTGGAAGAAAGAAGAAGAAGAAGAAGAAGAAGAAGAAGAAGAAGAAGAAGAAGAAGAAGAAGAAGAAGAAGAAGAAGAAGAAGAAGAAGGAGCGGAGGAGGAGGAGGAGGAGATTTTATTGTCCACAAGGAGCTGGATAAAGGAACGATGCATGCACAAATGGCCAAATATATTAGAAGCTGAAATATGCAACAAATATATCTTAAGTAATCTAAAGTTTACTTATGCCTAAACATTGCTGCCCGGCGCTGACGCTACTGAATTTCTGCCGATCTGGTGGTCTAATGGCGCAAGTCAGTCAATGTTGCTGACTGTGTCTTAGTTAAAGTCACGGCTTTAAGTCTACCTAGAGTCATCACTGTTCGGTATTTTCCATTGTTATTCTTGTTGAAGAGCAAGAGACGTTGCGTCTGAGAATTTAACAAGGAGCAAAACTGAGCAGATATAGTGTTTTTACACCTTTTTACCACAACAGGGCATTTTTTTCAACGGTAACTGCAGTAAATTTGCCTTTAGAAGTTGGAATATATCACAAACACATTTTAATTAGCCAAAATCTCGCATTCCATATTTTTTCTCCGTGTTTTTCTCCTTGTTTTTCTCCTTATTCTTTCTGTTGAAGAGCGTAGCTCGAAACGTTAAAGACTTTCTCTATTCCCAAGCGTTAAACTAATACATCCTTTTGTTATTTACACCACCTGTATTCGTCTGTTGTTGTTTTTTTTTCGGAAATTCTCCCATATATATGTATATATATA
>NC_068992.1:54898243-54899556 GCF_001194135.2 Octopus bimaculoides
ATACGTATGTATGTATACACACACACACACATATATATATATGTGTGTGTGTGTGTGTATATATGTTTATGTGTCTGTATCCCCCCGCCCAACATCGCTTGCCAACTGCTGGGGATCGATTTGCTCGACTAAAGGCGGCGCTCCAGCATGGCTGCAGTCAAATGATTGAAACAAGTAAAAGAATAAACGAATAAAAGAATATATAAAGTCGTGTTTAAGCAGAGTCGACTAAGAAAAGAAAACCAGGAATGAAAATTAGAAGTATTTGAAATGGATGTTCCTGCTAAAAGGATAGTAACCAAAAGCCAATCAAGTAAACCCGAATGATCCACGATTAACCGGAACACAGAGCAGGTGCTCTCACACAGCTGTTTTCAGCTTAATGAGTATAGGTTAATTAATGATAGAATTCTTACCACTCTTACTAATTTTTCAGAAAATTCATTAGAAAACCACATTCCCTTCTGTACCTTGTACCTCTCGCTAAATAAAACCTGAAGAATTTAATGAGAGCTGTCTGAAAGGAAATGCCTGTTCTCAGACCTCTCAGTTTTGACTATGTTCGCTTTTGCTACAGCCATCAAACAGAAGAAAAACTATCTGTCCTTTCTCACAAGAAAGTGGTTCTCTAGTACACGCTACAACCAAGGTGTATATTCCGGGTGTGGTAGGTGTATGCTGCACACCCATCGAAAATGGCATATTCATTATAAATATTAGCTTCACTCATTAGTTTAATCACAAATCTAATGGAAAACTTTTGTTATACTCCTGCTGGAAATTTGGCGGCTTTGGGTGTGGCAGTACACCCAATAGAACAACAACCACACGCCACTGGCTGCAACAACTCTTCAACATAAATCCACAAGGCATCAATGTTTGGATACCAAACGAATGCACGCATTTTCGATACGTTTATCTCAAGGCATCTTTGTGTTCGTAAAGTTTATGTCTAACCAACAAGTTAGTAGACCAGAATTAATATCGCATGTTCACCAGTAGGGAAAAATCTGCCAAGTCTGGAGGAAAAGAAATGTTTAATGAAGACAATTTGACAACATGCTTACAGTGTACTTAATACACGTTAAAATACAGTTAATGGCAACATAGATTAAAAAACTGCCCAAGTATAGGCACTACAGATTAAAATACTGTCCATATATTGGAACCATAGGTTAAAATACAGTTGAAGAGCGTAGGCTCGAAACGTCAAAGACTTTCTCTATTCCCGAGCGTTAAACTAATCCATTTGTTGTTTACACCACCTGTCTTCGTCTGTTGTTTTTTTTCGTAAATTCTCCCATATATATATA
>NC_068992.1:54903747-54910810 GCF_001194135.2 Octopus bimaculoides
ATATATATATATATATACAAAGGTCGTATTAACTTTAAGATGTATGAATATTCATTCCTTTATTACTATTTTGTGCAGGAGGCGTGAAAAAATGGATACAATGATACGGTATTGAGAAGATTCCTTTTGGTAATCGAATTAAAGATGTGATGAGAAACTAGCAATTACAAATATGATTACATCCTTTATTGATTTTTATGGATCGTTCAGAGCGTTCAGAGCGTTACTGTGAGGAATCGTCAGAGCGTTACTGTTTTTCGGTATTTCTGAGATAAAACTACTCCTGATGCTACACACCTTATCTTCAGCAACCAATGGGATAGTTTGAGTCCAGCGTGTGTAAGCTGAACAGAACGCTTATTTAGTCTTTATACCCTCTCTCTTACACGCGCACGCATGCTCACACATGCGTGCATACACACGCGCGCGCGTGCGTAGCTGTATACGTGCATTGCATGTACTTACAAATGTATGTATATATGTATGTATCTTATTATTCAGTTTTATTTCAAGATTTCTTGCCAATAGAGAAGGATCCGGTTTCTAACCTAAGTACAAAGCTCCTTTATTGGAATTTCAACAGCATATTTTTGTATGTATGTATGAATGTATGTATGAATGTATGTATGTATGTATGTATGTATGTATGTATATGTGCAGATGTGTATGGTTTGTTTTATGTATGTATTCTCATGCATAATAATAATAATAATAATAATAATAATAATAATAACAACATCGAAAAATACCTTAGGAATGGGGAACCCAGGTTCGAAATTTCCCCGAGACACCTGAAGATGCCTGGAGGGTATATCAGCCGAAACGTTGTGTTAACAACAAACAAGCTGAGGACAAATATCCGTCAAATGTAAATAATGTAAATAATCTACATAATCCCTCATCTCTTAAATATAGAACTGCAAGATTTCGTTTCTCTTCAAGAAATCCACAAATTACTCCGGGTTATAGAGATAGCTTGCTTCCCATTAACTTGTAGTAGTCTATGTAGCTAAATAGTTGAATGATCTCTCTTGCAGGAAGTTTTATAGAGTAACCTCCCTTTACTAAGTATCTCTAAGCATTTGTGTCATGAGACGTTTCTTAACGTTTCTCTTGGAAGTTTCTAGAATGTCTAGCATTCCACTAATAATATACACGCAGCCATAGCAACACCTGATGCTGAATATATATTCCTACTGCATAAATTGGTGACCAACCGACTGGAGAGTATTTAGTTATATTTAGTTATATTCTATATGTTGATTTATATTCTAATATTTTCCATGTCACAATTTTCTTCAACTGAATTATTTTCAACTCATACGACGATGATATGCTATGAATCATCCAGTGTTACCAATTTTCACAGGAGATATCGCTGTCTGGTTTGCCCAATTAGAAGCCGTTTCTCTGCAAACAAACACAATTCAGACCAACAGCAGCTCTACATTTTACTTAGCTCTATACCACCATCATTAACTGGAGAATTGCGATATATAATTACAGCTCCGCTAACAGATGCAACGTGTTCATCAATTAAAAATGAAATTTTAAGACGAACTTCGCTCTCTTCCGGAAAGAAGTTTCGAAAACTTCTCAACGACGAGCATTTAGGAGACAGAACACCATCGCAAATGCTCAGAAAAATGCGGTAGCTCACAGAGGACAACCCTGCTGAAAGTAAGTTGCTTAAACAACTTTTTTCTCCTGATTACCACAGTATCTTCAAGATATTCTCGTCCATTTGACCGACGTTAACACAGTGGACTAGCTTGCAGAGTCGGCAGTTAAAATTTTGGAGTATACAAAATCTACTCCAGAACAGAACAATTCTCCTTTGTCAGTTGCTACAGTTTTTTCTGAATTCAAAGAATTTCGTGAATCTACGCAGAGGACTATAGATAAGCTAGTCGCAGGAATTCGTCTCTCGCGTATCAATAGAAGTTCTTTACCTAGTCGCTGTCGTCGTTCTAATTTCCATTCTCCCAGCAGATCAAAACCTTTTTGCTGGTATCATTATAAGTTTGGTTCTGCATTTCACCTTGTACATTAAGCCTTTGCCAGAAAAGGTTGAGGCTATGGTAAAAATTCCATTTCCTGTTTCATTAAGACAGCTCAGACAATTTCTTGAATTAGCTCATTTCTACCGACGTTTTATACCTCATTGTGCTGAAACTTTATACCCTCTCAACAAATTACTGCAACACCGCAAGAAAAGAACAGAAAAGATCACTTTAACTCCTGCTGAAATACAAGCTTTCGACGATGTTAAACAGAAACTCTCTCGTGTCTCCATGTTAGCTCATCCCATTCCTGAAGCCGAAATTTCTCTTGTAGTCGACGCGTCCGAAATTGGCGTCGGCGCAGTCATTCAACAACTCCACTATGGTGAATGGCAACCTCTGGCGTTTTTCTCTAAGCAGTTAAAACAAGCTGAAACTAAATATAGTGCGTCCAGTCGTAAACTATTAGCTATTTATCTCTCAGTTAAACACTTCCAGGATGATAAGCCGTTATCTTTCACTTTACACTGCAAGCCAGATAAATTTTCTCCGAGATACATTCGACATTTGGATTACATTTCACAATTCACGAGTGATATACAAAATATTCCAGGTTCTGAGAACATTGTTGCAGATTCTTTATCCCGTTTACCTGTAAACGCATTATTTTCAACTGCAGAAATTAACTTGGACGAAATGTCGGAAGATCAACCATCCGTTGATTTGAATAATATACAACAACCAGAACTAATTCCTTTCGACCTCCAATTTTTCCCAGTTGCGACATCAAAGCAACAGATCCTTTGCGATTTTTCTTCTGGTAAACCTCGCCCTTTAGTTCCTGAAAAGCATCGCTGTATCGTTTTCTCAGCGCTGCACAATATTTCACATCCTGGTATAACAGCAACATTGAAGATTATTTCAGCTCGTTTCCTTTGGCCGAACATGCGTCGAGACATAGCTAACTGGACTCGTACTTGTGTAGACTGTCAGAGATTCAAGGTACATAAACATATCTGTGCACCGTTAGGTACTTTCTCCATTCCAGATGCACGATTCCAGCACATAGATGTTGATATAGTAGGACCTTGGCCTGCGAGTCAGGGCTACACGTTTTTATTAACCTGTTTTGATAGTTTTTCACGCTGGCCTGAAGTCATTCCACTCACAGACATCTCTTCTCTAACTGTGGCACAAACTTTAGTCACAGGATGGATTTCTCGTTTCGGAACACCTGTAAAAATAACAACAGATCGTGGACGTCGATTTGAAGCAAAGCTTTTCCAGGAACTAACCAAGATTTTAGGAAGTAAACACATCCATTCCACTAGTTACCACCCAGCTTCGAATGGTATGATTGAAAGATTTCACTGACAGCTTAGAGCTGCACTGTGTGCTTCTGCTGATTCATCTCAATGGATTGAATGTCTTCCTATTGTTCTCTTGGGTCTCTGCTCTTATTTCAAAGAAGAGATTGGCTATTCTCCTGCAGAATTACTTTATGGTTCTTCCTTGACGCTGCCTGGTCAGATGATTGTTCCTGAAAACACGCAAGATATCGACACTATAAATTCCGTTGAACGCTTGCGTGATTATATGTTAAAGTTACCACATATGAACACCAGAAAACAAGACATTAAAACATATTTGCCTAAGGACTAATCTTCCTGGACTTATGTTTTTGTTCGCAACGATGCCGTTAAACATCCTTTAACAGTACCGTATTCATGACTCTTTCGTGTGTTTTATTGTACAGATAAAGTTTTCACCTTAGACCTTAACGGTCGTAAAGACACTATTTCTGTTAATAGACTAAAAAGGGCAGACATTGAACAAACTATTCCAACCCCACTACAGACAACACACATACAGCATTACACACAACTTCACAAACTCTGACTACCAAAAGCGGTAGACATGCTGCATTGGCTCAAGAATTTAACAAACATTTATTACATTTGAATCTGTGATATTGTTTCTATAGTTTGACATTTTATGATGTATACATTTTTGTTATTTTCATTGTTGTATAACGTTACCGCTACCTAGCGGGTGTGTAGGGATCTATGTAGCTAAATAGTTGCAAGAAGGTTTATAGAGTAACCTCCCTTTACTAAGTTTCTCGAAGCATCTGTGTCATGGGACGTGATTCTTAATTATTCAAGAAGCTTAGCGTTTCTCTTGGAAGTTTCTAGAATGTCTAGCGTTCCATTAATAAAAACAGCTTGCTAACCCTGCTCTTCGCTTCTTAGTCGATTAGACTTAGAGCCATTCACGTTATTGCTATGTCCGCCTATTTCTCTACACCACATGACTGAAAACGACCACTTAGCTGTTATTTCTACATTTTCTATCTCTGAACTTTCTTGCATAGATTACTTCATTCAACTAGATTCTACATTTTGATTATGTATCATCATCGACCAGTAAATAAAAAAATATTTTTATGTAGTAAATATATAGTTCTTAAATCTCTTCTTCTCTGGAAGTACCCTTGTAATAATATACACGCAGCCATATCAACACCTGATACTGAATATATATTCCCACTACAAGCTCATGAGGGAAAATAACCGTTGCACAGCGAGCGCCAAAATTGAAAGTGGTTTGAGCGTATATAAGCATAAAATAAGATATTATAACGATAAATAAATATTATATATTAAATACGTTATAACACACACACACACACACATACACACACACACACACACACACACACACACACACACACACACACACACACACACATATATATATATATATGTATATATATATATATATATACATATATATATAGGATATATATGTGTATGTGTGTGTAATATTTAGGTTATTTTAAAACCAGTCTAATAAAGAAACATTTACTAATGAAATGATGATAATGAACGTAGGCATGAGGTTTACAAACTCTCTCTCTCTCTCTCTCTCTCTCTCTCTCTCTCTCTCTCTCTCTCTCTCTCTCTCTCTCTCTCTCTCTCTATCGATCCATCTATCTATCTATCTCAGTGGTGTCCAACGTGTAACCTTGTGATTCCGAAGCCAAGACAACCATATTTCCGTTTAAATTACGTCACAATAGACATAAATGTGAACAAGAGTATATTGCGGTAAAATACTATTATATTATTCTGGAGCCTACATCCACTGGAACAACAATATTTCATTGCATGTGTTCAACAGTTTGCCTTGTTTTTCAGAAACCGATAGCAGAAGTTATGATAAAATTTAATTTAAAATAAGCGGAAGTCCTATCCATGAGATAGGTTCGTCATTCATTAATTTAAAACTAAAGTTAACCATAATTATATATAAAATTCTTGGTATTTTGGCATAAGATTTTTCCCTCCTTTGAATACATTCACAAGACGCAACCCACACATCAATTAATTATAAATTGGTAAAAGATCTCACCAATAACTCCGACTTTAACGTTGTATCTGTTATAGCTTGATTGATTTCGTTATTTAAAGTTAGGCAGTCTTGTCGACAAAAGCATTGACATACGAAACGCACTCAGATAGCAAGTGTAGTATGTTGATACTCAAATAGCACGACTAACTATGAATCCCAATTTAGTCATGTTGTGAAAATCTGTTAAAAATATCAAGTGTGTCCTCTTTGGTGTTTGCAGCGATTACAAGGGAGATAATTTCTTTTATAATAAGCAGCGTGTTGAGACATTTAAATTTGAGATTAAGGGATTATACGGAAAAAGATATACAGAAATCACAAATTAAATTTTATTTTAGTTTAATTATTACGAAGTTCTTAAAATTTCCAGTCGGTGGTGATCATGTATAGCACTATTTAATTTTTTATAGAAATCGTGAGTATTACGTAACCTTTGACGTACTAATTAAACATTTTACGAAGTGAGGCATTTCATTAAATATGGGAATAATTAATCAGGGGTACATACATGTAATGTGTTTTGACTTTGTTTTCTTCGTAGAACGTTAACAGAATAAGTATGAGGAGAAAAGAAGGAAACTTCTTAGTGTTCACATACAGAATAATAATTCTTTCTAAGGAAATATTGCATTTGAAAATTCTTAGCTTATATCGCATATTCAACTCCTGCGAGGATCCAATCAAACATCGCTGATTCATTTATTTTTCTTGAATTTGCTTATGACCTCGAGAAAGAGACGAATACTTCCATTTTTATTTAGTATAAAAGCAGCAAAAAAAAAAAAACAAATTGAGATAGTAGGGAATTTGGTTTTGATATTTAATTAGTAGATATGTACGAATGCTTATCTTAAATTCCCAACACAGCTCATTAAAAATAAATTATTCAACAACAAAGCTACGACAACACTCATTTGTTGTATATAGACTTTATTCTCTACCTATCTTAATAACATCATCCATGCACCTACATATTCATCTACCTATCTATACATCTATCCATTGATCCACCTATCTATCTATCTATCTATCTATCTATCTATCTATCTATCTATCGATCTATCTATCTATCTATCTGCGAATGCTGCGAAGGTGCCATCACGGCGGCGGAAGAGCGGGGCGCGATAGCAGAATGCTCAAGGGACAAATCGCCGGGTTTGGATGGTCTACCCTACGAGCTTTACAGTTGTATGCCAGATTTGTTTGGAGACGTCTTGGCACTAGTGTACTGCAACTAGCAGCAAAACGGGAGCATTCCCGGTTTTGTGAGCCGATGAGCCGTAATGCTGCTGAAGAAAGATCCAAACAAGGGGGACGTAACAGATAACTTTAGGCCCATCACTCTGCTCAATGCAGACTTGAAAATTTTGGCCAAGGTGTTAGCCAAGAGGTTGGCGCTTGTCATCGAGAAACTGGTCAAGGCGCAAACGTGCGTCGTGCCGGGCAGGAGCATCCATGACAACCTCCATCTGATGAGCTACATCATAGACAGAGAAGTTAAGGAACCTGGTATGGGTGGGGCCCTGATCAACTTGGATCAATCTTGGAGGCTGTCCTCATAGCGGCTGGTTTCCGTCCCATCTTCCGTGGTTGGATAGCTGCTTTGTACCGAGGCATCCGTTCGGTAATTCGTATAAATGGTCATC
>NC_068992.1:54911691-54913088 GCF_001194135.2 Octopus bimaculoides
ATATATATATGTATGTATGTATGTATGTAATTCTGTGTGGAACAAGAAGAATCTGAATAAGAAGAAAAATAATTCTGGTTAGAAGAAAAAGTAATGAAAATATAAAAAAATATGGTGCTGAAAAAAAATCTCAAAGGAGGAGGTGTTGCAAACCGAGAGATTGCAATGGTAAACCGGTTCACCATTACCATCTCTCGATCTTGCTGAATCTTCTCGTCAATGGTGGCGGTTGACGAGCGTCTTGCTCCCTCTTCGTACGTCACGCTTGTCCGGCCACTTTTAAATTTCTTGATCCACTCATACAAACTACTACGCAGTAGTGCACTGTCCCCGTATTGTGCTAAAATCCTCCGATTTCAGCACCTGACACACCTTCCGAAGATCACTGCTGTTTGGTCTTCTTTGGTGCACATTGCTAGTGGAGCGGCCATGCTTACACTGTAAAGCCAGAAAGAAAAATGGCGCGATCAGGCTCAAACTTTGATCACGTGAGCAAATAGTACCAACTATAAGCACGCATGCGCAGAAAGCAGTATGACAATAATAAAGATATGTTATGGCCAAAGTGCGGATAATTTTTTACTTCCTCCCGTATTTAAGTATTTCGTAGTTGATCAGTTCTTTCAACTCCAATCAAACGCTAATCATTGCTTGCGGTTTTGGCATGGCTCGCCGTGAAACTTACTTGTAGGGATTCTACTATATTTTTCTCTGCTTCATAATGACTTAAAGACACAATCTTTCATCGCCGGTGACGTACTAAGAAAATCCGTGTCCACCAATAAATAGTCTGAAGCGGAGAGATAACACTCTGGCAGTGACAGCAGAATTCTGATGAATGTTTTTTTTTTATTTTAACTTTACTCATCGAATGAAGCTAACGTGGACGATACCATCTTTGCTTGATTAAAAGCAAAGAGTAGCAGGTGCCGAAAATGATCATCTTTTTCAACTTGGTAATCTGTCACCATATATCTGAAAAGAAGGAAAAGTAATTCAGATTCCAAAAACAATTAACAAAAATTGTAGAAGACTAAAAAAGCTACAAAAAAGAAAAAGCTCATAAACACTACGATAAAAGTATTTTTCGCATTAATTGAAAGAATATTGGAAAGAAACAACTGAATTGTCGCCTGACAATATTTAGTTTTAATTTTTAGATATCTTGCACTTAGTTACACTCAGTTTTTCGTACTGCTTTTAGCTATATTTAACTGCGACGACGCTATATTTACTGGCACGTCGTCGGTTACAACGACGAGGGTTCCAGCTGGTCTGATCAACAGAACAACTTGCATGGGAAATTAACGTATTCCACAGACATGGGCACCCTTAACGCAGTCCTCAGGGAAATTCAGTGTGACATAGGTTGCCACACCTGTTGAAATGTAGGTACC
>NC_068992.1:54913648-54914244 GCF_001194135.2 Octopus bimaculoides
TCAGGGAAATTCAGTGTGACATAGGTTGCCACACCTGTTGAAATGTAGGTACCTCCTGACCTGTTGACCTGCTGATCTATTGAAATGCAGCACATTTTTGCCCACTGAGAGGAGTAGAGCAACGTGAAATAAAACCTATATTTTTAATTAAGCTTAAATGATAGAGCTCAATTCGAGCAATTTCATGGTATCAATCTCACGCAATGAAATTTTAATAGGAAAAAGTTATGAGTGTTTGTTTCTCAAATTTGAGGGTCATAATGTAGTTCTATACTTTTTTATGAATATAGTTCTATAAAGGGACTTTTAATGTATGTCACCGGCATCATTGAGATAAAGAAAAAAAATATCAACGAGACCGTTAGCATAAAAGCATAGCCTGGAAAAAAACATGGATTAAATGGGAAAATGCGAGCAAGAGAAAAAATATTCTCAAGATTATATGCCAACATTATTATTATTATTATTATTATTATTATTATTATTATTATTATTATTATTATTATTATTATTTTCTATATCTAAATATTTTATTTGAAGTTTTAACGAAAGCTGCAATATTTTAAGTAAAACTTTTCTTATTCTGTACTTTACCA
>NC_068992.1:54914987-54915977 GCF_001194135.2 Octopus bimaculoides
TTCCAGTCTGAGAAAGAAGAGTTCTAGATAGGGGGAGGTAATTAGAGATTTCTTCCGGTATAGGGGAGATAATCGAAATCTAGGAGGTGGTAGAATTTGATTAATTTACCATGGTTTTGTTCTATATTTTTTCCCCTAACCATGTAACACAAGCCTTCTGTAGTTTTTTCACTCTTATTATCTTTTATACATCCAACCACGTGCTTTCACATACCAACTTTCTCACCTATATATATATATATATATATATATATATATATATATATACGATGAGCGACTTTCAATTTCCCTCAGACAAATCCACTTACAAGGCTTTGGGTAACCCGATGTTATAGTAGAAGACATTTGCTCAAGGTGTCCCGCAGGGGGACTGAACCTGGAACCATGTGGTTGAGAGCAAGTCTCATACTACACATCCACGCCTACATCATTTTCTCAGGTGATCATTGGGATAAGTTTTTAGACACGATATCTGTTAAACTTTTTAATTAATTGTCATATCATTGTTAATTGGAAGTCAGGCATATCATTGTTGTGATATCAAATCATTATATCATTGTTGCATTATTATCCATTGAAGATATGATTGTTTTAAATATTAGTAATGATATTCATTGTTATATTTCTATTCTCCGTTATGTTATCATTGTTGTAGCATTT
Source organism: Octopus bimaculoides (assembly GCF_001194135.2). Taxonomy (NCBI): domain Eukaryota; kingdom Metazoa; phylum Mollusca; class Cephalopoda; order Octopoda; family Octopodidae; genus Octopus; species Octopus bimaculoides. The sequence goes on from NC_068992.1 coordinate 54,915,648, forward strand.
CCCCGATAGGAGTAACACAGCAGTATACGATGAACATTAATTGAAGTAGATTTTAAAGAAAGTATTTTAAAATAACGTCTAAAATCGAATAGATGCTCATGTATACAAATGCTCATGTATACAAATGCTCATGTATACAAATGCTCATGTATACAAATGCTCATGTATACAAACGGAAACATACATACATACATACAAATATATACACAAACATATATACATATATACACATGCATATATACATATATATACATGCATGCTCGTATATATGTATATATGTATATATATATATATATATATATATATATATATATATATATATATATATAT
>NC_068992.1:54917073-54917727 GCF_001194135.2 Octopus bimaculoides
AAATTAGTTCGTTATTGATTTAGTAAATTTCTATAAAAAAATCTAGATGTCATTGTAAGTGAAAAGTGTCAACTGTCTCGACTAGTTGCTCTCGTGAAGGAAATTTCGTCAGATGACGTCACCTTAGACTTCATTGTTTCATCCAATGAAAATTTATCATTGAGTTGAAGTGGGTTGAGAAACACGCCCCCCCCCCACAAACAAACAAACACATACATACATGTATTCAAGCGTACATACAAGCATGCATACATACGTACGTGTGGGCTTACATATATTTATATCCTTACACACATTACCGTACATACTTGTACACTTGCATATGCATATATACATACGTACAAACATACCTGCATACATCCAAACATACGTATATGTGTATATGTATAGATATGTATGAATATATATATATGTACATATATATATATAAATATCTATGTATATATGCATATACATGCATATATGTATGTATACTTGTATATACTTATATATATATGTATATATATACATAATATATATATATATATATATTATATAAATAATATATATACATATACATAGATATTATATATATATGTATAAATATACATAATATATATAATATATATATATTATGTATATATATACATACATATATATTATATACATTTATAT
>NC_068992.1:54917811-54919912 GCF_001194135.2 Octopus bimaculoides
ATATATATATATATATATATATATATAATATATATATATACCTATATATACATACATATATATATGTATGTATATATATGTATGGCATAAGCGACTTATAATGAAACCATCTTGGGAAATTCGGTACATGGGTGAATCAATGAGAGAAGACTAGGTGAGGCTAATATGCGATGTTAGCTTTCGTTACTGTTTTGTCGATCAACAAATCTCGAGACCCCTATGTATAGTGGGGTGGGGTCATGGTCAGTCCTACAACCCAATTGGCCAGCACTTATTTGAAAACAATGGCGTGGTTCTGGTTTGTTGATAGCTATCGTTCAAATGAATGGCCAGCAGGGAGAAGTAAACGAACAAAATAAAACTAATAAAACAAATAAAACAAGTAAAACAACTAAAACTATGAGAAAAGAATCATACAGAACAAAATAAGAAAAGAATATAAACACATAGACATATAAGTAAATAAATAAGTAGACTAATAAATAACTGAGGTGAAATTACGTACGAATGTATATAACAATGACAGTAACAATACAATTTTAACAATGATAATGACAACAGCATTAATATATTCCTGAAAACTTTCTGTCCTAGTCTTTTGTCTCAGTTTTCAAAAAGGAAAACAAGTCCATTGCAGTGAACTACCGTCCGATCGAACTCACCTCTCATATCATCAAGGTATTTGAAAGGGTGGTGAGATCACGAATAGCCCACTCTCTTGTGAAAGTAACAGACTGCTGAACCCCAACCAACATGGGTTCCGTAATTGAAGGAACTGCCTAACGCAGCTCCTGCATCAGTTTAATGTCAATTTGAGAGCTTTGCAACAGGGCCCCAACACCGATGTCATCTACTTGATTTTAGCAAGGCCTTTGACAGGGTTGATCATAAGATTCTCTTAAAAAAGACTATCCAATATTGGTGTCTCTAGAAAGTTACTAAAATGGATCACGTGTTTCCTGACGGACAGAACCCAACATATTGTAGTCGAAGGAGTAAAATCAAGCCCAACCAAAGTCAGTAGTGGTGTTCCACAAGGCACTGTATTGGGCCCACTTCTTTTCATCATCTACATCAATGACATTACTGACATCATCAAGCACAGCAACATAAGAATCTTTGTAGATGATTCTAAGATCCAGAAGGTCATCAACGAAGTGGGTGACTGGACAAGGCTTCAGTCAGATCTACTGGCTGTCATCCAATGGGCGGAAAAGAATAATATGCTGCTGAACGAGGACAAATTTGAGTTAATTCATATCAGAAAGGAGGATAACCTGAAACTCCCTTACTCTCTTCCTTCAGGTGAAACTCTCATGGCATCCAACAACATCAGAAGACTTGAGAGTAATTGTGGACAACATAAGCTAGGCCATTCATATAAACAGAAAAATTGACATGGCCTACAAAATGTGCTCCTGGACTCTCAGAACTTTCCACTCGAGAGATATCCACACCATTATCCTTCTCTTCTCCATATTTGCCCGACTCCACATTGTCCACTGTAGTTACCCAATACGAAGCACAATATCATGAAAGTTGAAGCATCCCAAAGGACAATTACAAAAAAGATAGACGGCATAACAAGCCTTGACTATTGGCGTCGAGTAGAAAAGCTCAAGCTTTATTCTCTCTAACACTGCCATGAGCGCTATATCGTCTGCATGATGTGGAAAATATTCCATCGGCATTACCCAAACGATGTTGGCTTCAACTTTGAGATACACCCAAAACTTGGGCCCCGTGCTATCCGCCCACAACATAAATCACACTCGCAGCTCATAACAACGATACGGCACAATAATTTCACCTCAATTGGCCCCGCTCTCTTTAACATTACGGAAAAACACCTTAAAGCAGAAACAGATCCCATAAAGAAGTCTTTGGACAAATTCCTTCAAGAAATTCCGGATAAATGTCCTACACCCGGATATGTCTTCGTAAACAATAACTCTCTACTCGAATGGGGCATGTTGTCCGATTCCTGATTTGAATGACATCAGGTGGTGCTATTAAGTTAGACATGGCCTGGGCCAATACTGGCCGAAACCTAGCAAAGTATATATGTGTGTGTGTGTGTGTGTGTGTGTGTGTGTGTGTG
>NC_068992.1:54919922-54923091 GCF_001194135.2 Octopus bimaculoides
AGAGAGAGAGAGAGAGAGAGAGAGAGAGAGAGATAGAGAGGGGGGGGATAGCTATCTAGATAGATAGATGTAAATGCGTGCAAATCCATATTAAAAATAACTTCACTAGACTGCTTTCTATTAATATTCAGCCATTATTTGTGTCAAAGTAGTACACTAGCAGTCGTTATAAAACTAACCATAAATATGAACATACCAAGGTTTATGCAACTTAACTGGGCCAACTAGCTTAGCAAACAGCATTTGTTTCGATGAATGTGACAATGAGCAGCACAAATAGTGTACAACAGAATATAACATCGTGTATAGAATTACACTCGGTTAATGTTATTTAACATCCCCGTCCGCTCTGGGCTTGCAGATCTATACTTAACGCGATACAGCTGTGAGCGCCTCGTCTTTGCTTTGCGAGTATATTCAAAAGTAGTACACAAAAATTTCATGAAGATTTGGTAATTAATCCTTGCTAATCTAACGACCATGTGCATGCTTAAAAGCTAATTCTGTATCGCATACGCTCACATTCAAAATAAATGGTAGTATCATATGCAGTTATAATTAGTGAAACGACTGAAGCCCTTTCAGAAAATGCTTTCTCGGAAAGTAAATGTGATATATATGTGTGTGTGTATGTGTGTTTGTGTGTTTGTGTCTGTATGTATATATATACAAACATACATAACACATGCATAAATCCGTTATACACATACATACGCATACACACACAGACACACACACACACATACACATACATACACACACACACATACAAGCAACGCTGTTAACTCTCTGCAGAATACTTGCTTGAGCGGAAGTTGAGGGAAAAAAATTAATGGATTGGGCGGTATTTCCGTTACCACTGCTGCGAACTTTGGGCATGACAAGTCAATGAATGCGTTTCTATGTTTTGGGGAGTAGCAACCAAGATGTCTCTCAGATGCAAATCAGTTAACGGAGTCATATATTGTACAAGTGTTCACCACTGAGTATTTATGGCTGGCTTCAATTTGACCAGAGGTCTTCTTCATAACACCTGACTTGAAAATACTTGGAAAATGAAGAATATATGTTATATGGCACTTGATATAATAACTGTATATTTCTATACAGTTCTATATTTAAGAGATGGGGAATTCTGTACATTATTTACATTATTTACATTCGACGGATATATGCCCACGCGCATATGACGTAGTGGTTAAGAGTGCGGGCTACTGATCCCAAGATTCCGAGTTCGATTCCAAGCAGTGACCTGAACACTAATAATAATAATAATAATAATAATAATAATAATAATAATAATAATAATAATAATAATAATAATAACATCGAAACATGCCTTAGGAATGAGAACCCAGGTTCGAAATTTCCCCAAGACACCTGAAGAAAGCTGGTAGGCATATCAGCCGAAACGTGTTAACAACAAACAAGATGAGGACAAATATCCGCCGAATGTAAATAATGTAAATAATGTAAATAATGTAGATAATGCATATTTCTATGTTGTTCAAATACATACCACTGGCCTCTTTGAGTTATTTGTTCGAATTACCTCCACCTACTGAGGATGCGTCACAATTACCAACTAGCAACTGTGTCTAGGTGTAAATGAAAAAAGGAGATAATCTCGAAACACGACCACTCTACAAAGCGATCGTGTCATTAAGGAAAAGGGCAGGCTTATTTTGCAGAGGTAAGACAGAAGTGGATAGTCGTGGACTCTTGTTTCTGCCTCAATATGCCTCAACTGTCCTTCACTGTCTCCAACAGCTAAGGAGTATAGATATTTGAAACAAAGAGTAAAACACATTTACGGCCAAGAAAGGTTCCATAAATTTACCAGAATTGAACAAAAGAAATTAACAGATCCTATACGCTATAGATCTTTCCTGCAAACAGACCTGTACGCAACGCAGCAATGAATTACTGACTGGCAGCTCAAGCTAGCTGTGAACAAGTGCATTACTATGCACTTTGGGAGGAAAAACCCAGCCTTTACATAATACTTCAGCAACACCAATCTCAAGAAGTCTGCTCGTGAACGTGATCTGGGTGTTGCAGACAATGATCTGCGTCGAACAAACCATATCTCTAAAATTGTATTTTTTAAAAAATGATAATTATGATTATAACTAATAAAATCTTTTTAACATTATTTAATCAAGAACCTCTTCATATTCACATTCCACTCGGTTCTGTTCTCTATCATTATTATTATTATTATTATTATTATTATTATTATTATTATTATTATTATTATTATACAACGTTGTTCTATTGTCTCTATTTCTTTCTCTCGCAGCGTTCTAGCATTTGTCCATTTCCGTTTTCTTCACTGCTTCCTTTTGTTTACCTGGCCATTTCTATCTAATTATTATGCGTGTGATATGAAAAAATTGATTCATTTTTAACATTTACTTCAAATGCAAAAATATAAAATTTAAAAATCAGTGGTAGCCTTTTCTCCCCATAAAAACCAACAATCACGTCAACGTTGTATGAAAGTGAACCAGGAATTGGGGTAACGATGGAAATGGTACTTTAATGATAATCTAAATAATGAATGGTATGATATAATCTTAGAAAACCGATTTAAATGGAAGAAATTACCTGTTTTACAGAAAAAGGGTTCAACAAAATGTTCAAACCTTTGTTGTACTTTTTGAAATGGTCATTTCATTAACAAACAAATCTTATTTTTAAATGGGACATGGGGAATACCACCACTTCAATCCCCTTTTGTGTGTGTGAGTGTGTGTGTGAGTGTGTGTGTGTGTGTGTGTTTGTGCGTGCGTGCGTGAGTATGTAAGCTATGCATAGCTGAAAGAACACAGGTACTTTTCAGATCTAAGAACTCCATCACACTGCTGAATTCCAGGTCTGAAATTTTCATCGGTTGTAAATATAAGGATAAGTCCCTGTTGGCGAACTGGGAAGAACTATCCTCTCCAGATTGAGCAGCTGAGCCACAGCCTCTAGGCCATTATCCTCTCAGCCTTATGACATTACGGTCAAAGGATCCATAACTCTAGTTCTCCCACACCTCTTGCTTTTTTTCTGCTTTCTCTTTCGTTTTCCGGTTTTTCAAACTTACACCGTTTACATCTACTTCCTTCTCACCTTATAGTCATATATGTCATATAATATAATATAATATAATATTATATTA
>NC_068992.1:54925829-54930377 GCF_001194135.2 Octopus bimaculoides
ATATATATATATATGTATGTATATACATAATCTTTGTTGCTTTCTCGTATACAAGCAGAACCATTACTTGAAAGAATCATTGAAACGAATCAATGATGATGCAACGTGAGGCCCTCGTATATCTTGAGCCAGGCGAAAGTTTTGCACATTCTATTACATAATGCACAGCTGCGCTGGGTGCCGCAGTATGAACTATTTTGACATACCTTTTCAATCGTCCAACTGAGAGGTGCACCTTTCCGCATGTTACACATGCTCTGTTGTGAACAATAGCCATATCACAATTTACCATTGGTTGATTCCTCTGAGTTCTCTGATGGCTGACCAGCTCCTCATGACTCAAGCACCTCCTCTCAAAAACTACACACACTAAAAGCAACACTTCCTCATTCTCCGCAGATCTATTCCTTCTAAGCCTTCTATTCTTCTTGTGCTTCATTCTCTCTCCCTCAAATCTCGAACAACAACTGTGCACTCTCTTCCTCCAATCCATCTCGGTCTTATGCCCCCTTCTCCCAATCAACAACTGAAATTCCTATCTGTGTCAGAGCAATTCTGAGGCAGTCATTGAATCTCATTTTGAGTTTATGTGCTGGTTTCTTACCATATTCCTGCTCACCATATATAATGTACTGTTCCATGATAGAAATAAATAAAATCATTTGCAAGGCGAAGTTCTCATCAGCAGATACGCCAAAACATTAACATATTAATTAGAGACGAAATAACACGTGTCTCATCCTTATATATTATAATTTTTTCAAATCCTCCTCGTAAGCGCAGATTCAATCGGCAGCAAATAAAAATTCCGATTAAACTTCAGAAATTGCTAAAATCATTTCTTAAAATTAATATAGGGAAGGAAAAAAATTATAGAAATTTTTTCTACCAGTGGCCTAGTATGTATACAAAGTCAATAGACATATTTTTCATATAAAAATTAGTGTACACAAAGAGGCGAGCCTTAAGCAGGTTGTCTAACATACTAGAAAGAACAGTCAAAAAGTCCAAACCACAGTTTAAGAGCAATTTCGAAGGGAATGAAAAATAAAAAAAAAGAAAGAAAAAAAACATTCACAATGCGCGGAGGATTTGAAAAATTATAATGTATAAGGATGAGACACGAGTTATTTAGTCTCTAGTTTATATGTTAATGTTTTGGTGTATCCGCTGATAAGAACTTTGCCTTACAAATTATTTTATTTGCTAATTTAAGTTCGAAACCTGAGTTCCGGGTGTAAAACATGGTAAATGTTTTTAGTTTTCGTTCCCTTCGAAATTGCTCTTAATCTGTGGTTTGGACTTTTTGACTGGTCTTTCTAGTATGTTAAGCAACCTGCTTAAGGCTCGCCTCTTTGTGTTTAAATGTACACTAATTTACTACAGCTTAGATAACTGCTCACAATAGTGTTCCTTGGAGCTAAGTAGTCAGACCTTCCGAGCTCAAGTGTCTCTCTTTCTCTTGTCGGTTACATAGTATCCACTACCATACACTCTCCACTAGCCGCTATCCAAGCTTGCTTCTCCCATAACGTCATAATCCTTTCACTGCTCATACTTTTCCCACAACGGTAGACTTGCACTTGTTCAAAAGAAAAGTTAAACATGTTGATCTCACCGAAGAATGCGGCTATAATTCCTTCCTCCAAGCAATCCCTCATCAAAAGTAAAGTAAAGTTAATTTGCTGTGTATCTTCGCTGTCGTATTGTGTTTAAGTTACGTTTTAATATAAAGTTTAATATGGAGTCAGGGTACCATTAAGTCTACAGTTTAGTACATACTTTAGAGTTTAGTACTGAGTTAAATACACGTTTTAGGAGAGAGAATTAAGTTATAGGTCGATGTAGAACGTATTAGTTCTTTCAGGTTGAATCTCTGGAGCACTGGAAATAAAATTATCATTTTCATTATTGTTAATTTTCGTATAAAATTTTAATTGGTGAACCAAGTTGGGCAACTAATTAATATTTCAAATGTACAATATTTCAGAATCTTTTTGCTATTTCACAGCAAAATATTTATTTATTGGCCTGAAAAAACTTAAAAACATAACCCTGCGAATCCATCTCGAAGAATCTCATATTTCGAAAGAAGAATTTTCAAAATCGTATGGTATGTCTATTACGTTGTCTGGAGAGTTAAAAGCAACTCGGCGAATTGATTTATCACTCGAGAACGAGTTGCGTGCTGCAGGTATATACTCATCGGCAACTGGAGACCTAAAAGTAACTCGGTGAATTGGATTATCAGTCGAGAACGAGTTGTGTGCTGCAGGTATATACTCATCGATAACTGGAGACCTAAAAGTAACTCGGCGAATTGGATTATCAGTCGAGAACGGGTTGAATGCGTCAGATGCATCCTCATCGATAACTGGAGACATAAAAGTAACTTGGCGAATTGGATTAACAGGCGAGATCGAGTAGTCTGCCTCAGGTGCAGCCTTACCGGTAGCCGACATCGAGTAGCATGTTTCAGGTGTAGGATCCACATTAATATTCGACATCGAATGGTATGTCTCAGGTGTAGCATCCTCATCAAGAGTCGACATCGAGCAGTATGTCTCGGATGTATCCTCATCAAGTGTCGAGATCGAGTAGAATGATTCAGATGTATCATCATCGCCAATAATATCATCATCACCAATAATAACATCATCGCCAATAACATCATTATCACCAATAATATCATCATCGCCAATAATAGGAGTAGGTTGACTTGACGTTGAAGGGCTGCTTACATGGAAAAGTGATTCAGGAGATGTATATTCCTCGGCAATCGAATAAAGAAATGATTTCTCGCCTGGCAAGGTTTCCCGGTCTGCCATTCTATTGAAATAGGCTTCTTGGGCTGGATGAAACGGTGTACTCTGCCACATTGCACCGCTTATTGTAGGATCTTGACTTACCAAAATTGGTCCTTCAGATGACGGGACTATGTCAATATCGTACTCAGGTTTTTGGTTCGATTTGTAATGTGGATTATAAAACATATCATAAATTAGATATGCACCACGATTTTGAAACCTATTTAAGTCATCATTGATTGATAAAACATTTCTTTCGCCACCTTTGATTGATTTCTTCTTATTCGTGACATCGTCTGCTTCATTCAATTTTCCATGTTGAAATTTGTTATTTTCATAAACATCCTTATTGTCTGTTTCTTTATGCGTACCATATTTCTCCGTGTCTACGTCTGAGGAATCTTCGTTTAACTGGTCGTTGTTTTGACTTCCGTTCACGTCAACAGTACCACAGCCTTCAGTGTTTCCATGATCAATGCTTTGAGAATATTTATCATCATCATTATTTCCTGTACTTTCCACATCATCACTGCTATCCTCTTCAATATTTTCATGATCAATGCTTTGAGAATATATATTATCATCATTATTTCCTGCACTTTTCACATTATTAGCACCACCCCCTTTAATACTCTTATGATCACTGCTTTGAGAATATATATCGTCATTATAATCACCTGTAGTGTTCACACTATCAGTACCACCCCCTTTATTATTCTTATGATCCCTGCTTTGAGAATATATATCATCATTATAACCTCCTGTACTTTTCACATTATTAGCACCACCCCCTTTATTATTCTTATGATCCCTGCTTTGAGAATATATATCATCATTATAACCTCCTGTACTTTTCACATTATCAGCACCACCCCCTTTATTATTCTTATGATCCCTGCTTTGAGAATATATATCATTATAACCTACTGTACTTTTCACGTCATCAGTACCATTCCCTTCAACATTCTCACAATCACTGCTTTGTGAATATGTATCGTCATTATAACTGCCTGTAGTTTTCACATCCTCAGTAACGTCCTCTTCAATAGTTCCATCATCACTATCGTGAGAGTATATATCGTCATTAGAACCTACTGTAGTTTTCACATCATTAGTACTCTCCTCTTCGATATTCTCGTGATCATTGGTTTGAGAATATATATCGTCATTATAACCTCCTGTAGTTTTCACAGTACCATTCTCTGCACTATTTTCATATTCACTATCTTCAGAATAAACATCGTCTTCATTATCTCCTGTAGTTTTGTCATCTTCCTCATTTGCTTCGTCTCGATCTTGTGACTGGTCGGCCATTTGTTTACGCTGGGAGCAGAGGCGTTCATAAGACGAAACACTTTCATTCTCTGTGGAATCCATGCCGGTCACCTCAAATAATTCTCAATGGACAGAAATTGTTTTACTTTCAACTGTGACGTCACCAATGGAATGTAACAGAAATTCTGGATTCTAGCAGCAGCAACAGCATCATCATCATCATCATCATCATCATCATCATCATCATCATCATCATCGTCATCATCATCATCATCATCATCATCAACAGCAGCAGCAGCGGCGGCGGCGGCGGCGGCGACAGCATCAATGGTGCTGCTGTCGCCATATTACTATTGCCGTTAATACGAATATTACGTTGAACCTATAGCGGCTACTGGAGGAATGCGTCAAGAGTTAAATCACAGGGACAAACAACAAAACTATGCTTGCATACACACACACACAC
>NC_068992.1:54933603-54937836 GCF_001194135.2 Octopus bimaculoides
ATATATATATATATAAAACAATAACAAAAAAACAAAAAAACAACAAAGTGAGGACGTGATATGGATAGTATTATTGGACGCTCAGGAAAGGAAAGAGAGAGTGTATGACGTTTCGGGCGTAGCCCTTCGTCGGAAAGATGGAAAGTTCGGAGAATGGAAGAACGGAGAAAGAGGAAAATGGTACCGATGCCCACCAGGTTACATTATGAAAAGCCTTCTTTGGTACCATTTTCCTCTTTCTCCATATACATACATATATATATATATATTGGTATGTATGTATATATATATGAATATGTATATATATATATCCATAATATGAGAGAAAGAGAGATAGAGAGAGAGAAGGTGACAGTGTGTGTATGTGTGTGTGTAAGAGAGAGAGAGTTGGGGAGAGAGAGCGAGCGAGAGAGAACGTGTGTTTGTGTGAATTTTTATAACAATGAAATCATTAGTTTTCAATTTCTTTTACTTTTTGAATATTGTCCTATACTGTAAGGCAGTGAATTTTGAAAACTAGTATTCACTTCGTCATTAAATGCAGAAGAATTTAATATACGCATTATTAGAATTTCTATGTGTATGTCACATCTTCTGATATTACACTTGGTGACGAAAGTATAGTTTCAAAGTTATCTCTCACGTGGCGGGTGACACTCTAGTCTAATATTTTGTTTTTTTCCTTTTTCTAAGGACTGGGTGTGTTATTAGTCGGATTCGGCCTACTTCCTTCCACGTGGTACTAAAAATCCTATAGAGGCAGCGACGTTAGCTCATTAAATGCTAATTATTTGATTAGGTAAGTAGTCAATTTGCATGGGTCATCGACCGACCGTATTGAATTATAAATGCTATGAGCAACATACAATACTTTCTACTCTAGACACAAGGCGCGAAATTTTTGTGGAGGGGTCCAGTCGATTAGATCGACCCAGTATGCAACTGGTACTTAATTTATCGACCCCGAAATGATGAAAGGCAAAGTTGACCTCGGTGGAATTTGGACTCAGAACGTAAAGACAGACGAAATACCGTTAAGCATTTTACTCGGCGTGCTAACGTTTCTTATTTCTTTATTGCCCACAAGGGGCTACACATAGAGGTGACAAACAAGGACAGACAAAAGGATTAAGTCGATTACATCGACCCCAGTGCGTAACTGGTACTTAATTTATCGATCCCGAAAGGATGAAAGGCAAAGTCGACCTCGGCGGAATTTGAACTCAGAACGTAACGGTAGACGAAATACCGCTAAGTATTTCGCCCGGCGCGCTAATGTTTCTGCCAGCTCGCCGCCTTATGAGTACAATATAATGTATCTCATGAAGTCAAACACATTGTATAATGACTTCAGTACAGCACACTGTCGTCAAAAAATGCTTAGCGGTATTTCGTCTGCCGCTACGTTCTGAGTTCAAATTCCGCCGAGGTCGACTTTGCCTTTCATCCTTTCGGGGTCGATTAAATAAGTACCAGTTACGCACTGGGGTCGATATAATCAACTTAATCCGTTTGTCTGTCTTTGTTTATCCCCTCTGTGTGTAGCCCCTTGTGGGTAGTAAAGAAATAACACTGTCGTCAAAAACGGGAAAATATTACTCCCATTAATAATAATTTTTGTTTCTTACATAAAGCCAGTATACTGGCAGAAACTTTAGCACACTGGGCAAAATGCTTAGCTGTATTTCGTCTGTCTTTACATTCTGAGCTCAAATTCCGCTGAGGTCGACTTTTCCTTTCATCCTTTTGGGGTCGATAAATTAAGTACCAGTTGCGTACTGGGGTCGACGTAATCGACTTAATCTTTTTGTCTGTCCTTGTTTATCCTCTCTATGTTTAGCCCCTTGAAGGCAATAAAGAAATAAGAGAATCGTTTGCATGCCGAGCAAAATGCTTAGCGGCATTTTGTCGGTCCTTACGTTCTGAGTTCAAATTTCAGGGTTGATGAAATGAGTACCAGTTGCGCGCTGGGGTTGATGTAATGGACTTACTCCCTCTCGCAAAGTTGTTGGCCTTCTGGTAAATTTTGAAACCAACATTCAAAGAGGCGATCTGGTACAATCGCTACTACACTAAAAAAAATGCTTACTGGCATGTTTCTCGACCTCAAGTTCTGAGTTCAATTATCAATAGGGTTGACTTTGCCTTTCATTCTTTTGGCAGACAATATGATAAATACCAGCTGTTTAGTGGGATCGATGCAGTCAATTACCCTCCTTCCCTGATAATGCTGGCGTTGTGCCAGAATTTGAAGCCATTAATAATTCCTGTTTCTTATATAAATCCGGTGAGCTTGCAGAATTGGAAGCACGGTGATCAAAAATCTTAGTGACACTCCTTCCGTGTCGCTACGTACTGAGTTCAAATTCACCCGTGATCAATTTCATCTTTTCGGGATCGATAAAATAATAGAGTAACGACAACAAATCCATAAGGGCGGCATCCATGGTTGTGCAATCAGCTGATGAATGATTTACAATTGGCTGACGATAGAAAGTCATCGGAATCCGTGAAAACAGTACGACCGAAGAAGATAATTTTTAAACTTCAAAATGTCAATGATGTGACAGTTAGTTTTTGAGAATGGTTTTGTAGATATGTGTGTAAGGCTAGATTTAAATGCTGAAGTGTTAAGATACTGAGCCGACGTTAAAATGTCGGGAAAAAATGCTTTGTGATAATAATTCCGACTCAAATCGGGTTGAGATCAATTTAGCTTTCATACCACCGTGGTCGATAAAATAAAGGACCAGTAAAGGATTAAGGTCGATATAATATATTCACCATCTCCCCACAAAATTAGAGGTTTTGTGCCAATATTAGAAATAAATGATTTCTTACATAGGCACCCGAGGAGGGATTTTGATGGAATTGCAGCACATACATATATACGTATGCATGTATGTACGTAAGCAAGAATGTATGTGTATGTATAGACATGCGTATGTGAGCGCTTTTGTATGTCCTTTGTGAATGAGACAGTGTATGTATATATATATATATATATATATATATATATATTAACATATACACTCACACACAAACTTTCAACAAGGCAACAAACTCTTAACATATATATATATAGAGCACACACATTGTTTAAATTAGTATCAACAGCCGCTTTATTTATCGAAACGAACCACATGATCCAAGTCTTAAATTATACATTATGCATTCAAAAAAAGTATATAAATAGTCTACTTGGGTGTGCGCTGCATAATAATAACATAACAAAACGAGATATGGACGTGAACGTTGTTGTAGAAAGATACGTGGTTGAATAATTATTTTGTAAAATGCGTGATAAAATTCATAAGATCGGGTTTCGACACATTTCGCCAAAACATCATTCAGTGTAAACTCATGTTGTTACAAACATGTTTAATTTGTGTCAGTAGAAGGACTTCTACTTTCATTTACAACTCCTTATCAGCCTGTTGCCTGGCGCACAAAAAATATAAAAAAACACACTATTTCATTCAAGCACAAGTTAGCGTACTTCTATAATTTCTAGCTTCATGTTTCTCGCATGAAGTGAGTGAAAAAATATTATCAAATTTTCAAATCCTAAAGTCAAGACTGTCACGAACTTTTGTTATTTTTTATTTATGTGCCCTTTCAAAGACTCATGAATAGCAAAATAGCCAGGCTCATAGGCCCAGTTTCCTGGTTTCTATGGCGTATGTGTTCCCCCCAGCTGGACGGGACGCCAGTCCATCGTAGCGTTACTCAAGAAAAAAAGAGTGAGAGAAAGAGTACAACAGGGGCCACTACCACCCTCTGCCGGAGCCTTGTGGAACTTTAGGTGTTTTCGCTCAAATAAACACTCACAACGCCCGGTCTGGGAATCGAAACTGCGATCGGTGGATCGCGAGTCCGCTTCCCTAACCACTGGGCCATTGCGCCTCTACGTGAACCTTTGTAGTAGTTGATTAATCATTAATTTAAGTGGTTATCATCAAACGTGTTTTAACTATGAGAGTTAGACATAATTAGCAGTTGCAGTCGACATGGCGTGGAAGGTTACGACAGCGTGTGCATACACACATACATACATACATGCACACGTACATACACACGTATATGTGTGTATATATATATGTATATATATATATATATATATATGTATATATATATATATATATATTCTCTCTTTCCTTTCCTGAGCGTCCAATAATACTATCCATATCACGTCCTCACTTTGTTGTTTTTTTGTTTTTTTGTTATTGTTTT
>NC_068992.1:54938099-54945215 GCF_001194135.2 Octopus bimaculoides
ATTTGTACCGGATTTTTGCAGGGTTTTGAATTTTCTAAAACATTTTTGTCAATTTTCTGATAATACAGACATAGATTTGCCCAAAGGCATCAATAAATTAACATTGATATTTTTTTTCACCGTTGTTACAATCATCTGAAATGCAACCGTCAAACCGCGATATTCGAGTAATTTTGCTATTCAACTTCAAAAAAGGACGTAAAGCAGCTGAAACTGCTCGCGATATCAACAAAACATTTGGTGAGGAAATGACCAGTGAGTGGTCAGCTCGAAAATGGTTTAAACGATTTCGCAGTGGAACCTGAGTGTTGAAGATTGGGAGTGTAGTGGATGCCCATCTGTTATCGATGACTGTCAATTAAAGACTATCATTGAGAAAGATCCACGTAAAACCACTCAAGAACTGGCAATCTGCTGTGAAATACCCTCAAATATTGACCACCACATCATGAAGCAACTCAATTATTTAATCTTAAAACATTATAACTCTCCCACTCCTAATGAAAGGAACTATATTACTAATTTTGAGTCGAAATCCAGCAACTTTTATTGGCTTACCTAAAATACACAAGTCAAGAGAAATACAAAACACTTTAAAGAAACAAATTAGTGAATACATAAAACTACTCCAGCCCAAAGACCTTAAACTAAGACCTATTATAGCTGGTCCAGCCCGTCCTACACATCGTCTGAACATTATCCTAAAACTGACATTATCCTAAAACTGACATTATCCTAAAACCACTATGTAGTCACATACTCAGTTTCATTCGGGATGACACCGATTTCCGGTCACATCTGCCCAAAACAACAGAGTCCAATTCGCTGTTAGTTTTGATGTAACATACTTATATACGAATATTCCACATGATTTGTGAATTATAGCCATAAAATATTGGGTCAAGAAACATAGAGGAGCAAACCCCAGTAGGTTTACTATAACCTTCATACTAGACGTGGTCCGTCTCATCCTCAAAAACAATACATTCCTTTTCAACGGAAAAAAACTAGCTCCAAATTCAAGGCACAGCTATGGGGACGCAATTTGCTCCAATTTTCGCAAACAGTATTAGAATACTTGGAACAAAACCTATATAAAAAAGAATTGAGTAAAACTACGGCATGACCTTTAGAAGACATATAGAGGACACATGGAAAAGACACTTCGATGATTGTTTCCTAGTTTGGACCAAATCTCAAGAAAATTTAGAAGAATTCAGCACCCTCCTCAACAATCTACACCCTAGTTTCAAATTCAAAGCAGAAATGAGCAACCTACAATTACCGTTTCTTGACATAATCGTAATTAAAAGCAACACAATCATCACAACAGATATTTATTACAAAATGACAGATACACACCAGTACCTAAATTTCAAATCATGTCACCCAACACAAACAAAACGCAACATCCCGTACTGTCTAGCTAAGAACATTTGTACTATAATAGATGATTTAAAAATCAGAAACACACGACTTAGAGAACTCAAAGGATTTCTGCTCAAGCAAAATTACCCTCTTATAGAAAATAACATACAATGAGCAAAAGAGATATCTATAGAACAACTCGAAAAAACGAACCCATCAAGGAAACACAATACCATTTCCAGTAACATACAATTCGTTTCACCAAAACATTTCTAACATCATCAAAACAAATTTGTCAATCATGAAACAAAGTGAAAAATTGAAAAAACATAATAACTAATCAGACACTTATCTTAAGCAAAAGGCGACCACAACCTAAAGAAACTATTTACAAAGGACAAGATTCAACCTGAACAAACAAGATAAAACATTCACAGTATCCAATTGTAAAGATAACGGATGTGGAACGTTTCAATACATGCATACTGGTAAATCCATTAGAACAAAACAGGGACAGATTTTAGCAAATGCATATTTAAACTGCAAAAGCAGAAATTTGATCTACTGTATTAAATGCTCTAATTGCGAGAAGCTATATATTGGCGAGACAGGGAATGCATTATCGGAGCTCTCACGATTCCACAGATAACAAATCTAGAACTCTAGCATTCGCCAAATTCCATTGAGCGAACATATAGAAACATGTGTTCAGAAAATGTTTCTAATTTTACCTTTCTACAAAATACATGACACAAGTGAGGTAGGAAGAAAGATAAAAGAAAAACAGTTTATTAAAATGTTCAAACCTGTTCTGAAGAGAAATAACAACAATAATATAACAACCAGTTAATGATGTGGATTAAAGAAATATCTTTAACAAATTACAGAAGACTCCCATCAATTGAAAAAAAAAAAAAAGGTTCGAAACCAACTAAGTTTGCTCATACATAAAACCATTACATGAAAATCGCAAGCTAATTGGTTAAAATAAAGGCGGGATCTATGCCAGTAATATCGATGCGCCCGGCAAACCGTAATATTTAAGCTGCATACTGATTTCCCTTAAATCTAAAAAAAAAAGCAAAATACACATTAAACATTGAAGCTGTGAATAAGTAAAATATAAAAATGTCACGGCTGCAGCGCCATCTGTTTGATCAAAGCTGACTCGAGAGCTAAACAATAAAGACAACAGTAGACTTGAGTTCAAATGCTCCATTTTACCCAAAAGAAAGCCTTAGAAAATTCATTGTAATCATATGGGTATGTCATATGTTGAGCTGTCTGGATTCACCCAGTATTCGATTTGTATTTTCATGTTCAATATGTCAGGCTGATCTCTTGTCCTCGTAGACACTCTTCCCGTGAAATATTTAGCATTATGTTTTATTATGAAAAGTTGAAGGTGTTTGCAAAACTTTGTTACTAAATCTCGCAAAATTAACCTTTTGTTAATAAATATATGCGTTTTGTGGCGTATCCCCCGACCACAAACTGAAGACATTTTATTTAAAAGTGTATTAGTAACTTTCGCAAAACTGAATAATTTGTTGCAGTGTAGTAGCAGCTCACTAACTAAAACTGTCGTCTTCAAAAATCAGAACCTAACGTTTGCAAAATATTGAATAACATTCGAAGAGTTATACATGCTACCCGCTCAGTCACCCACTTCTTTCTTTTTAACTGTACTTATTTAATCGACCCCGAAAGGATGGACAGCAAAGTGGACCTCGGCAGAATTTGAACTCAGAACGCAGCGACATACTGCCAAACATTCCGTCCAGCGTGCTAACGATTCTGCCAGCTCACCGCCTTCATCATCATCATCATCATCATCATCATCATCATCATCATAATAATAATAATAATAATAATAATAATAATAATAATGCTATCAACACCTGGGCGCTCTCACTCCTTCGATATGGCGCAAGGGTAATCGCATGGGCAATAGACAAACTAAACGACTTAGAAAGACAACGGTGTTGCTAACTAGATAGGGGACACTCCACCCAAAAAGTGACTGTTTGTACCAAGAAAAAGTGGGGGAAGAGGACTTATTGGATGCGAACACAGCATTAGAGCAGAAGAAAACAATATAGCAAGGTATGTAAAAATGCCACGGAACCACTATTATTAGAAGTAAGAAGGTCGGGCTTGTGTAGGATGAAAGATTGCAAAGATAAACGACTGTACAAGAAATTGAAAACGAATGAAACTGAAAATAGGTGCGTAAAGAAAAGAACGCATGGGCAATTTTATAGGGATGTTGAAGCTAAGAAAGACAGAGAAAAAAGATTGCTGTGGATGACTAAAAGTGATTTAAAACTGAAAACGGAGGCTCTAATCTGTGCTGCCAAGAGCACACATTAAGAACAAATTACATAGCATACAGAATAGACAACACATCAGAAAGTGATACGTGCAAAATTTGTGAACAAAATAGTGAAACCGTATAGTATATTACCAGTTAATGTACGCCATTAGCCCAGAAGAAATATAAGAGACGTCACGACAATATAGCAAGGCTTGTCCATTGGGCACTGCAACAAGCATTGACTTGATAAAGCAAAAAACCGACCATAAACCCGAAGGCATCATCGAAAATGATCCTGTGGGTTTTATGATTCAGTGCAACCATGAGATAGAGAATAGGAAGCCAGATATAGTATTAATTGCGAAATAAAGCAAACTATGCTGGATCAAGGATATAGCATACTCAGCTGACAACAAAGTATGCGATAAGGAAGAAAGAAAAGTCGATAGATATGACAGGTTAGCTTGGGAGGTTAAGCAAGTGTGGTCGATGAAAAAAGGTGGTAGTAGTACCAATAATAGTCGGAGCCCTGGGAACAGTGAGTAAAAATTTTGAGAAGTACATGGAACAAATAAGGGCTGCAATAAGGGTGGAGCACTTGCAGAAAACAGCACTGCTTGGAACCGCTCGAATACTCCGGAAGGTGCTCGAAAAATAAGGGTTGTTACTTTAGTTCACTGGTAGTGAACAACTGACACCGTAGTACATCTCCAGCGTTAGAAGTTGTGCAAAGGTAATAATAATAATAATAATAATGATGATGATATGATGATGATAATAATAATAATAATAATAATAATAATAATGATAATAATAATGATGATGATGATAATAATAATAATAATAATAATAATAATAATAATAATAATAATAATAATAATAATAATAATAATAACCGCTTTGCCTTGATGCAGTACCATGCAGTGGATCTCATGGCTTCTTATCTTAACTGATTGGAAGTGTTATCACGTACATGTTTTGTCTTGGTATAAAGGATGGGCTACAGCAAATATTCTGCTCACTACCACAGATTTGCTTGTCGGTTGCTTGACCGTTACCAGTTGAGCATGTCCCTTAGTGGCTGACGATATGTGCATCTCTGATCACGAAGAGAAGTAGTGGGGGGGGGCATCATAGCCGTGTGTTGAGAGGAATTCTTTGAGGTTCGGTTAATTCACCTTTGGAAACATAGGTGTTTTGTTCAACATCTTTAAACAACCCTTATTCAGGGACCTTTTGAGCGGGATGACCTTACTCGACCTGAAGAAAATTCTAGCTGGGCCACCGCCTGCAAGGTCATGCGCTGTTTATCTTGATATGAGATCACCATGTCACACACATATGGTTGTGATGAATGTGCCTAGTGTACCCTTATTAGACGAGCAGTCATGATGGGTATGCTGGGCTTCGTATATTTTACCCCAGTGTCACTTTGATGGCATCCACTGCTCTCTCACTCACTAATGATAATAATAAAAATGACAAATACAAAAAAAAAAGAAGTCATAGTATCTATATCTAACAACTATGAAGAAAAAGAAGAAACAACAAAAGCTGTAAAACAACTGAAATCCAAACTAAAACTGGAACAGCAACGAATCATGAGAAAACGATGGATAGAAAAGCCCCTACATGGTAAATACTGGGCTAAACTAAATGCGAAAGAAATAGACAGAGAAAAATCCCAACAATGTCAGAAGCTCAGGGTTTAATGCAGAGACTGAAGGATTTTTAATTGTAGCACAAGATCGAAGCCTTCCCATCAGAAATTACCAAAAACATGTAATGAAAAGAAATACAAGTAACTGCAGAATATGTTGAGATGGACAAGAAACAATAAATCATATTGTCTCTGACAACCCAAACCTAGCTAAGAAGGAATATATTCACAGACACCACAGAGTGGGGACCTGTATACGCTGTAAGCTATGCCAACACTATGGAATAACAACAGAAAAAAGATGGTATAGGCGCACACCAGAAAAGGTAACAGAAAATGAGAAGGCAGCCATACTCTGGGATATGCCAATAGAGACTAGTAGAGAAATGAAGGCCAATTGGCCGTATATAGTTGTCAGAGATCACCAAGAAAAAATGCTTTCTAATAGTTGTATCAATACCAACAGATGACAATGTTTCTCTGAAAGAAACGGAGAAACTTTCAAAATACAAAGACCTGGAAATAGAGGTAACTCAAATGTTGAATCGTAAAATAGAAACAATCCCTGTCATAGTAGGCGCTTTAGGTGTGATTAAAAAATATTCAGACAAATACATAACAAAAACACCAGGACTAACAAGCATTTATGTTGTTGTTTGTTCCTTCTTGAGCTATGCCTGGCTCATAAGGGTCGGTTTCCCGGTTTCATTGGTGTATAAGTTCCGCAACTGGCGAGCTGCTAGATGCAGGAGGAAAGAGTGAGAGAAAGTTGTGGCGAAAGAGTCAGCAGAAGTTTGCAATTACCTTCTACTGGAGCCGCGTGGAGCTTAGGTGTAACACTCATTAACACACACACATCGCCCGGTCTGAGATTCGAACCCACGACCGCTCGACTCCTCCACAACAAATCTATTAGCATACTAAAAATAGCACTACTAGGCACTTCATACATCCTACGTAAAACACTTTCACTACAGTAAAAATTAAGTGCATCACAACAAACCACAGCACATGCCCAAGGCACGCAGAGCTGCGCTCGGTAGTGCAGTGAAAGCACGTGATAAAAATAAGACTACTGAATAATTATACTTTCTACTAAAGGCAGAAGGCCTGAAATTTTTGGGGAGGGGACCAGACGGTTACATCGACCCCCAGTACTCTACTAGTACTTTTTTCATCGACCCCAAAGGATAAAAGGCAAAATCGACTTTGGCGGCATTTGAACTCATAACGTAAGGACAGACAAAATATCGCCAAGAATTTCGCCCGACGTGCTAACTATTCTGCCAGCTCGCCACCTTCAATAATGTTGTTAATAATAATAATAATAATAATAATGATAATAATGATGATGATGATGATGATGATGATGATGATGATGATGATGATGATGATGATGATGATGATGATGATGATGATAATCACATGAAGAAGAGTTACATCATATAGTGTATCGCATCGTTGCTTATGATTTGCTTCGAATATACACCATGAAAAAAAAAGAAAAAAAAAAGGTGCCGAGGAATTCTTTTATATACTTAATTAGTCATGAATGCCATGATCAGACATATCAAGTATATTTGCCCCAGATATAGAATAAAGAAAAAAAGAAAAAAGATAACAAAGTTAATTCCTGTTGGTATGTTATTCTTTCACCCATTCACATGTATCCCTCATGCTACCCCCTTAGTCACTCATTTTCTTCTCTCTAACTGTTCCCTATACTTATGTATATGTATATATATATATATATATATATATATATATATAT
>NC_068992.1:54946278-54958773 GCF_001194135.2 Octopus bimaculoides
GAGAGAGAGAGAGAGAGAGAGAGAGAGAGAGAGAGTGAGAGAGAAGGAGAAAAGGAAAGAGCGAGAGGGAAAGAGAGAGAGAAAACAAGAGAGAGTGAGTGGAAGAAAGAAAAGGAGAGAGAAAGAGAGAGAGAGAAAGAGAGAGAGAGAGAGAGTGAGTGAGTGAGTGAATGAGTGAACGAGTGATAGTGAGTGCGAATGAGAGAGAGAGAGAGAGAGAGAGAGAGAGAAAGAGAGAGAGAGAAAGATAGACAGAGACAGGGACGCAGTATAAATGTAGATGCACTCACCGTCTATTAACGGTTGAATGAATTTGCTTTCATTAGCATTCGGGGCATTTAAGCAGATGTTACATCGCATCGTCAGCTTCTCCCTTCTCTTGTTGACAGCGAGGAATAGTTAATTGCAATCACCGAAACACGTGTGAAGCTAACACTAAGCCATGAGGTCCCGCATTTTCTTTTTCTTTTTTTTTTTCTCGTTTCAAATTTGGTGTCGTATTGTATCCAGAATGTCATACAGAATGCTTACCTTAGACTCCGCCGTTTTGCACCATTACAGTCCAGCAATCGCATAAAGCCGACACTCGCTTTCGGACGAACGGCAAAACTCATACATCAAATTTGTATACACCGCTTTCGACTATAAGTGGAATTAAAGAGACCGCATAAAATTGAATAAAGTGTCGGTCTCGTCTATGCGAGAACACAGATGTGTTGAATGGAATCTTGAATTCCCAAAGATTACCAAATCTTGATCCAACAGGAGCATTTAATCCTAAGCAAACGTTTTATCTGAGTACGGATTCTGTTACACATACACTCTATGCAACTTGCTGCCAACTCGGCACCTCCTTGTGTATACATATATGTGTGTGTGTGCGTGTGAGTGTGTGCGTGTGCATGTGTGTTGTGCATACGTTGTTATATACAGAATCATTTTGTACATCTTAATGTGGATACATTGTAGACAGTCAGAAAACTGGGTGTTCGTCTCGAGAAAACAGTCCGCATAGACAAACAAAGCTAAAAAAAATAAATAAATAAAATCAGAAATGCATCAGTAGTAGATTCAAAGTGCCAAGCAGCTATGGGTGGAATTACTAAATTATGGTTTCTGTGTTTTTGCACGTCATCAGCAGCAACTATCGACTAACAACCGCATGCTTTTTATCTTCTGATAAAACAAATTAAAAATAAAAGTAATTAACAAATCACATTAAGTATGATACGCAGAATGCTATTTTGAGCCAACATTACTTCTATCGGTAATAACGGATTTTTTACCCCCAGCCTGCCAGCTATTTCCGACACCAATGATTTCATCTCTATGTTTTCAATTATACTCTTTTTTTTCTCTTTTAATTAGGGATGAAACCAGATTTTCAATGTCGAGCTTATGATAACAGCACTATACTACCTATCGAAATCCAGGAGTTGATGAGTTCTAGCAGCAACAACAATGCTACTTGGTTAGAATATAGCCAGTGTTCAGTCAATGTGATGTCAAGTAACGGTCCTACAAATTCCACAATTTTGAGTCTACCCTGTACAAATGGTTATATATATGAACGACCGAAGAGTAACTCTTTTATCTCTGAGGTAAGTTTCGTTATTCTTTCACAATATGTAACGGGCTTGTTTTGGTAGCAATATTACAGCACTGTGTGCTTTGCACACTTCAACAGCACACATCTAAGATTTCAGAAACCCAGTCTCTCATTCTTTGCCATCTGTCGTTGTTAACAATAATCATCTCACTGCTGCTATTTGAGACTCAGTGCTTAGTTGTACACGCAAATTATTCGAGATCCCCTCGTGATCTTGCACAATTGGGGGTGGAGGTGGGGGTGGGAAAATTAATGGTAGTTTTAGCGTTGAATGTTGCTGGTTGTTGCCGGTACGGACCAGCTTTAGTCAGCTGCATTGTAATAGTGTGCTTGTTTAATTTTGATTACCAGCGAATGCGACTGATTACTAGCTCTTCCCAATTGTGTATGCAGAAAATCTTGCACCATGTCAACTAAAGTCTGGTTCAGCTTTATATCTTTATTATTAGTCAATTACTTAGTTAATTAACCAACAAATACATGCGGTGAGCTAGCAGAAACGTTAGCACGCCGGGTGAAAATGCTGGGCGGAATTTCGTCTATCTTTACGTTCCGAGTTCAAATTCTCCCAGGGTTGACTTTGTCTTTCATCCTTTCAGGGTCGATAAATTAAGTACCAGTTGCGTACTGGGGTTGATCTAATCAGCTGGTCCCCTCCTCCAAAATTTCTGGCCTTGTACCTAAAGTAGAAAAGAATATTAGATGCATTATTGCTCCACACATATTTTCCTGTCTCCACAAATCTCTAATTCCGAGTTCAGCGATCTATGTCCTTAATGCACATTGTTACGTTAACGTGTTCATACACAACAGATTTTGTATCATCATTGACAAATATACGTGTGAAACTATTTTAATTACGTCACCAATTAATATCGGAAATGGCATAAATGTCGCAAATTCCAATTAAGATTTCCCTTGAGAGTAGATAATGATTTCTTTTGACTTAAGATTAAGGGAAATTTTACTGATGATAACAACATATACAAACACACACACACACACACACACACACACACACACACACACACACACACACACACACACACACACACACACACACACACACACACACACACACACACACACACACACACACACACACACACACACACACACACACATGCATATATACATACAAATACACATACAAACTTAGATACACGCATACATGCACACATGCTTACATACATGAACACATACATACATTCATACATTCATAAAGACACAAACACATACATACACACGCATACATACATATATACGTACATGCATACATAAATACATACATATATATACATACACACACACATACACTCATACATACATTCATAAGCACACATGCATACATTCACACATACCTACACATACATGCATGCATACATACATACATACACACAGATAAACTCATACATACACACATACATACATACATACATACATAAACATAAGCTCATACATACAAACATACATTCATACATACATACATACATACATACATACATACATACATACATACATGCACATACATGACTCTTGTCTATACATTCTTTCTCAAACAGAAAACTTACCGTTCTCTCTGTTTCTCACTTTTTCCCTTTCTCTGTCTGTCTCTAACTGTTTGTCTATCTTCCCCTCTCTCTCTCTCTCTCTCTCTCTCGCACACCCACACATATACTTATACACGCACACACAAATGAATTCAACCATGCTTGTCAATGCATGAGGAAACAGAAGAGATGCTAAAAGTCTTCCCACAATACTGAGTTTTCACAACTTGTGTCACATCACACAACGGGCGACTTTAGCAAAGACGTAATCAAAGTCGTAATCAATTATTATTGCCTCCCGTGCTGCAGTTGAAATGGTAAAGAATTCCGCTGGTTTGTTTACTTGCCTATATTCTAAAGAGGCAGTCAAAACACTTTTGAATTGTTTGTCTAGTATTCCACTTATCCTCACTGGGTTTCCCGTGAGGAACCCGGCCCTTTGGATGAGGGACCTTATCTTTTAGCGTACTAAAACCCTTTAGGGTTTGGATTAACAATGTTTAAACTCAGATCTCTCAGCACTGCTCCCTCTTTTTAATGGGATTGATGCAGACTTTTATCAAATCTCCAACAGTGATGTTTTCAGGCGGTATTGTTTACTATTTTTGAGATGTTTGTACAGACGGCTAGCAATGTTGTCCATCGTCTCATAAGAGTTTTCCTTTCTTTGGAGATCTCTAGGACAGATTTGCATTACAGACATGAAATGTTTGAGTTTCTTGTCAATGTCTTATGTGGAGAGATATTTAGGTCAATCCTATTTGAAGACCTCTTTCTGAATTGATTTCCAATTTGCTTTATGAAAGTTCAAACTGGAGAGATTACTGGTGTTTTTGGTCCATACATGGTCAGCTCTATAATATGTGATCCGAGACGAGAATCAGTGTTACTTTCACAATATGGATACTCATGATGCTTGTAAAGTAGAGACCCAGTATATTAATTGCACTGGTTGGTTAGGACATAATTTGCTCCTATGCTTGTTGGCTGTGTGTCATTCCTGAGAGCATGAGGCCCTCGCACCATTCCACATAAGGGAAGTTGAAGACTGATGCGATGTTCCAGCTTGGTATGAACTTCTATTTTTGCAAAGCAGTTTTAAACTTTCCTGTGTGATTTGGAGCATCTGGTGGGCGATATGTTCTCTATGTGGCCTGTGTGTTTTCTGTGCTCTGTTTATCATTTTGTCCACGTTTTTTTGCAACGTCCTGTACCCAGATATGCATCTATATATGCATGTAGATGTAGGTATGTACATACATGTACGTATATACGCATATACTCACATATTATTTGTGTTATATATATATATATTACGGAGATGTACTTGCATAGCAAGTGACTTGATCTGAGATCGTGTGTTGAAGCAAAAAAGTTTGTAGCGTGGAAGATGCTTATACGCCATTTCAAAATATACACACATACAGAAAAAAAAGATGCCGCACGAAGTTTTGTCAGGAAACAGGTCGCAGTTTCAAAGCAACGAAAATATTTTGATACAAATTAAATTTAAGTGTTGAAGTGGATCTAACGGTTTTTATGTTTTCTTAAATGGCATACAAACATCTTCCATGCTACAATTGTTTCTGTGTGTGCGTGTATATCTATCTATCTATCTATCTATCTATCTATCTATCTATCTATCTATCTATCTATCTATCTATCTATATAATACAAATAATATATAGATATATGCATATATCCATACATATATGTACATACCTACATCTATATGTATACATACATACATATATGGGTACAGGACATCATATATATGTGTGTGTGTGTGTGTGTGTGTGTGTGTGTTTATACATACATGCATACATACATACACAGGCACACACACACACACACACACACACACACACACACACACACACACAAAAAAAAAAATACAGACGTTTGAATAAATTAATTCATATATGATAAAAGAAATAAGTGTTGAAATAAATAAAATGAATAACTAAATGAATAAATGAAGAATGAATGAGAGAAGAGTTGAAAGAAGAAAGAGTGGGAAGGAAGGAAGGAAGGACTGTTAATTCAATCAAAAAGGGCAACGACCACCCTGGAGTCTATTTCCGCTTTAGAACGACTTACATGGTAACTGCGTGAGTCCTCAGCTGCGACTTCATGATGGTGATGATGATAGTGGTGGTGGTGTTGGTGTTGGTGGTGGTGGTGGTAGTGGTGGTGGTGGTGGTCGCCGTCGTGGTGGTGATGATGATGATGATGATGATGACGACAATTATGATGCTGCTGCTGCTGCTCGTGATGATGATGGTGGTGGTGTTAGTGTTGGTGGTGGAGATGAGGATGATGGCTATAACGATGATGATGATGATAATGATAATATCGGTGATGGTGATGATACTGCAAGTATCTGTAAAAGTTTAGCATTTAATTACATATGAGCTTGTCTAGATATGCAACTATGTGCATGAGAATACATACATAAAGCAAAACACACAAATCTGCACATATACATACATACATACATACAAACAAAAATACACACAAGCACACACACATATAAATTTATATACATACATATATGTATGTAGATATGCGGGTGTGTATATGTGCGTGTGTTCATTTAATAATATAGATGAATAGGCAAACAAATTTGTAACATTGCCTACGAGGATCGAACATCGCTTCGACTGAAAAAGCGTATAGCTGTGGTGTATGTATGTATGTATGTATGTATGTATGTATGTATGTATGTATGTATGTATGTATACAAGTATGTATGTATTCATGCATGTATGTATGTATGTATGTATGTGTTGTGTCGACGCCCCCAGGCGAAGAAGTAGGATCTCCCAAGACATATAAATAGAGGTAGTCTGGCCATGGTAGGAGTGTTGAGTAGCAGTCGAGTAACTGTTGAGTAGCAGTCGAGTAGCAGTTGTGTAGCGGTTGAGTAGAGATCATCCGAAGGTGCTAGATAGCAGTAGCTTGAGACATAACAGTATGTATGTATGTGTGTATGTATGTATGTATGCATGTATATATGTATGCATGTATGCATGTATGTATGCATGCATATATGTATATATGTTTATATGCCTGCGTGTATGTCATTGTTCAGTTTTATTTGAAGATTTCTTGCCAATAGAGAAACAGTCGTTTTCTAACCTCGATTCAAGGCGCCTTCATTGGATTTCAACATCAAGAACGGTATGTATGTATGCATGCATGTAAATGGATATACATATAATTATTGGAGCAATAATAATTGTAAAATACCAGATTTAAATGTATTATTTAGCTACGTCAACCAGATGTTCTCAATTTTAAATCATACAGTTGCCTAATCTGCCCTTAATCCATTAGTAATTGGTACAATAATTATCAAAGATCTATTGAAGGGAATTAATCTAACTAAATTTCTCTCCCCTTAGATATTTGTAATCGTATCAACGTAAGAAGTCAATTTTAGTATAAAATATTATTTAAAAATCAATTTGTTGTCTTAATGCACGTCATTGCGATAGAATATATATATTTATATAAAAAGCCTTGTCAAAGCGAAATATTATATTCCATTTTGAACCGATGTCAATACCAGATTTCTATTAATTTTCTTGATGCCAAAATTTCCTATCCATTTTCGTCGTCCAATATTCCTGGGGTGGGTGTCATGGCGGTAGAGTCCTCAGTTATCTCCTCCGTAGAAGCAGCCGTTATTACACTTCCTTGCTGGATTACCAAGCATGACCAATCGAGATAATGAATATTATCCACCCGTCTTCCTGGTGGTCTATATTCTGCGTCTCCTGATGAGTCACTCGACTTGAAAAATCCGTCTTGCGATACTTTACTGCGACCTTCTAACGTATGCGTAGTGCAGGAGCTGTGATTTCTCATTGTGAAGAAGTCGCTGTTGGACTTGGAGAGACTCCTTGATTTTCGAGTAACGTTACTTCGTAGATATTTCGGAGGAATCCCTTTTAATGGTCGACCGCAATCACGATTATAATCTTCTAGTGAACAGTCAGTATTCAAGACCATACGTGAAGTCAAGTACGATAACAGAATGCATGTTGGAGAATAGGCTCCGTTGTAGGCACCTGACGTCATAAAAAAAACAGACAAAAACACAAATATGCTTCGGATGATATGCAACTACTAACAACCTGTTGTATCTCCAAAAATACTATTTCTAATGTAGTCGTTAGATTGTCAGATTGAGAAAAGATTGTGTCACTTTAATCTACTCTAATATTTATCAAACGTTCTTATTTTATCGACGCGGAGAGACGATAATTAAATCTGACCATGCTATGCTTTGGTCGAGTTTCCAACTCAGGACGTACAGGGGGAGGTAATTAACTCTACAAAGCATTAAGCTCTATGTTGCTTCTATTTTGTTGTCCATTGCTAATCTTTCCCCTTAACTCTAATGTTGACGATATAACCAAAAAGCATTTCCTTCCTCCGATTCTTCAAATTTCATCATGAAAAATAACATAACTTTTTTTTACTGTTCCCGTTATAGTGGGATTTAGTCTGCGGGAAGAGAGCATTTGGTGCCCTTTCACAGACAATACTGGTGATTGGTATGACAGTTGGAGCGTTTGTAATACCATATTTCGCAGACCGTTGCGGCCGGCGACCAATAATTATATTCTGCCAAGCAGCTATCTGGGTCTGTTCATTTGCTGTGGTTTTCATTCCATCACTGGTTCCATTCCTGGTACTGCGATTTTTCATTGGATGTTTCGAGCAGGTAACTAACCACTATTTTATTCTTTTCTATTCCGGGCACAAAGCCTGGAATTTTGGAGGAGGGGGGACAGTCGACTAGTACTTAATTTATTGACCCCGTAAGGATGAAAGGTAAAGTCGACCTTTGAACTCAGAACGTAAAGACAGGCGAAATACCGCTAAGCATTTCGCCCGGCGTGCTAACGTTTCTGCCAGCTCGCCGCTTTAGCGTGCTAACGTTTCTTATTTCTTTATTGCCCACAAGGGGCTAAACATAGAGGAGACAAACAAGGACAGACAAAGGGATTAAGTCGATTACATCGACCACAGTGCGTAACTGTTACTTAATTTATCGACCCCGGAAGGATGAAAGGCAAAGTCGACCTCGGCGGAATTTGAACTCAGAGCGTAACGGCAGACGAAATACCACTAAGCATTTCGCCTGACGTATCTAACGTTTCTGCCAGCTCGCCGCCATCTCACCACTATTTTATTATTTTAATGACCGACGCATAAGTTCATTAAAAAAGAGAAATTCATTACATAAAAAAGCATAGTTAAATTCATTACAGGTTGTTCGGGCTAAATTTGACAGTTGGCATAAAGGAAAAGAAAACACTATATCCCATCCAAAAATAGAAGTATTTTAAGCAATTAAAAGATATCAACTAAATTATAGCGGGGAGATAACAGTTTACTAAAAGTAATTGCTCTCAACTTCCATCACGGCTTCAAGACGGTTCCTCCCTGTGTTTGTGGGAAAATCTTTGAATACCTTGATATTGACCACCATCTTGGCTTTGGTGTTGTAGCCAGAGTGATTGGTGTCTTTCTCAATAGCACCCTACACATAGCAATCCATGGGATTAAAATCAGGAGAGTTAGGAGGCCAGAAATTGGGACTGGTAATGTCGTCCAAATTCTCTAACAACAACTTCCGATTCTCTCCGGAAGTATGGCAAGGAGCCGAATCATGCAGCCACACATATATGGCCTTCCAGCAGCAATCCTCTTTGGCCAAGTTTTGATCACAGTCTCCATCGTCATAACATAGGTATTTGAATTGAGGCTAAGTGCCTTGTTCTGCGTTGCTGTATGAACTTTGGTGAGCGGACGCAGTGAGAGTGCCTACTCTGTCCCTTCCTGTTGGCCACGGTTTCTTGGTCTCTTTTGTAGATGCCCATGTCACGTCTTACAGGCTTTTATAGTGTTCACAGATCATTGAGCAACAGTCATGATGTCATTTATGACACCCGGTACGAATTATTATGATACATGAAACTCTTATCCAATATTTATATGGCTTCCTGTACACCATGTCAGCAAACTGTTTCTTAATCACAACTGTAATCTTAATGCTCCCCAACGTCATCGACTGTTTACCGTTAAACTGTTCCAAAAAACAGAAGACATAAAATTCGTCAAATGTAGCCGAAATGCTTGTACAATATCGTTAAAGCTGGCTTCGGAAAACAATGTACAACTGATGTAACTAGAATAGAGAACTTCTTTAACATATATTCTGGTCAGATTTACGTTCGCTGATTTATTAACTTAGTCTTCTATGAAATACCATCTGTATATATGTTTTATTTATAGTTAAGTGAAAAATAGATAGATAGATAGATAGATAGATAGATAGATAGATAGATAGATAGATAGATAGATTAGCCAAAACCGTGGAAGGCAGCTCTTCTAGGAGAAAGATACTCTGGCATAAAATTTGCAGTCAAAATAGTACCAGTCACCTTGAAATGCGTGTCACTAGAACCTGCTATACATGTTGAACCGTTGAACCGTTAATACCCCTGTTTCTTTTTCCTCTGTCCTTTCTATCGAAGAGCGTAGGCTCGAAACGTCAATTACTTTACCATTCTTCCCGAGCGTTAAGCTAATGCACCTGCTTCTTGTTCCTTCATTGTCTTCTTTTGTTTTCTGTAAATTTGAACTATATGCTATATATATATAATGTCATTTTTCGTGTGTTTTTTGCCACAGGGCTATAGCATTCCAACGGCAACTTTAGCATTGGAGATTTTTCCAACGGAAAGACGAGCATTTATCTCAATGATCCGCGGAGTAAATTGGTCACTGTCTTGTCTGGTTCTCGGTATGTCAGGTTATTTAATGCGTAGTTATAACTGGAGGTATTTCGCACTGCTGGTGTCTTTCACGGCGACTGTATTCATCATCGACTTCTTGTGAGTAACGTAAAACTTTCTATTCATTTTAATCATGGCGCAAGCGCGTCTGTGTGGCACGAAGTTTGCTTCTCAATCACATAGTTCCAGTTTTCTTCCCAACTACATGGTTCTTCGTGGCACCTCCGTCATTTGACTTCTACTGTAACCGCGGGTCGATCAAATCCTTGTGAATGGATTTGGTTAACGGAAATTGGAAGAAGCCTGTTGTATAAACACAAACAAACAAACAAACAAACAAACACACACACACACACACACACACACACACACACACACACACACACACACATATATATATATATGTATGTATGTATGTATATATATGCATGTGCGTGTGTGTCACGTTTGTGTTTGTCCCCTACCACCTCTTGATACCCAGTGTCGGTCTGTTTACGTCTCCGTAACTTAGTGTTTCATCAAAAGACGATCAATAGAATAAGTATCAGATTTTAAAATAGTAAGTACTGGGGTAAATTTGTTCGTATAAACCCTTCCAAGGCAGTACCCCAACATGGCCGCAGCCCAAACAAATAAAAGATAAGACATATAAAGGCCAGCAATCAAGAACACCTACTTGAAAATGTGTTGCTGCTTTACTTATTTAGCCTCAAGTCAGATCTATGATGAGAGATGTTTCGAGATGCAAACCACAACCATCCCGTCTTTTTCATGCGTAGAACTAAGTTATCGAATGCTGTTCTTTTATTATTCTTTTTATGCATCCGGGCCATATCTGAAATGGTTTCGAATGTTATTTCTAAGGGATGGAGGAACGAGGAATCGCGTAGAGGCTTCCAATTTTGGTTCGAGTTCAAAATAGGCTTAACTGGGCAATCATTTCACGTTGCTCTAGTTCACTTAATTGGCAAAAGAAACTGGTACCTGTAATTCAAAGGGTTAGCCTTGTCACATTCTGTGTAACGCTGAATCCCCCAAAGAACTACGTTAATGGTACGCGTGTCTGTAGAGTGCTCAGCCTCTTGTACGTTAAGCTCACAGACAGGTTATACGTTGATCGGATCAACTGGAACCATCGTTGTCGTAAGCGACAGATTGCCAGTAAGTAAGGACTGTCAGTTCCCAAAAGTAAGCAGTTACAGTAAGCAGTAAGAGTGGAGGCGCAATGGCCCAGTGGTTAGGGCAGCGGACACGCGGTTTCGATTCCCAGACCGGGCGTTGTTAGTGTTTATTGAGCGAAAACACCTAAAGTCCCACGAGGTTCCGGCAGGGGATGGTGGCGAACCCTGCTGTAATCTTTCACCACAACTTTCTCTCACTCTTACTTCCTGTTTCTGTTGTGCCTGTAATTCAAAGGGTCAGCCTTGTCACACTGTGTTACGCTGAATCTCCCCGAGAACTACCTTAAGGGTACACGTGTCTGTGGAGTGCTCAGCCACTTGCACCTTAATTCCACGAGCAGGCTGTTCCGTTGATCGGATCAACTGGAACCCTCGACGTCGTAAGCGACTCAGTGCCAACAAACAGTAAGCAGTTTCTATAAAATCGCCGAGTGTTCCGTTAAGTAACAGAGATGTGTTCAGCTTACCAGGGTATAGTAAAAACTTTATTTTCAGGGAAAGCTCGACTTTAATACCGTCCCTTCCACGCAAAAAACAAAACAAAACAAAAAAAATCTATAATGAAAGCAAAACGCTTGCAACAAAAACCAAAGATTAAAAAACAAAACTCGCTTCCATCATACTACGTTTCTTTAACGATTTAAAATTATATCCACCACATGTGTCAATGATTCAGGCGGCTGCTTTTTACGATCATGCTTCTGGAATCAATAACAACTAGTGTAGTATTGTCTTATTGACATTACACTTAACCGTGCTAATAACAGTATTAAATCAATCATACCTTGTATAACAACAATGAAAACAGCGAAAAATCTATTCAAACGAGGATTATATATGATTTAATGTATATGATCGATTCTTTTAAGTCCTTAACTTAAACCTCAGGCCTCAAAGTTTGTCTAGTGTCTTTCTAAGCCTTGTACGAGTTGACCAACTAAGGGCTATTCGACAATAACTCACACTTCATTGAGAACATCTGTTTTAACTCGCATCTCACTGATGGTTGCGTGCTTCATAAAAATAAAAACAAAAAGAAAAAAATTTCCGTTGCTCTGTGTTCGAACCCAGACATACCACCAAGCCTTAGCGTGGGCTGCTAATTTTGTAAGTAGCGACTGCAGAAACACATCATCATCATCATCATCATCAACGTCGTCGTTTTTGTCGCCGTCATCGTCGTCGTCGTCATCATCATCATCATCATCATCATCATCATCATCATCATCATCATCATCAACACCCCCTCTCTCTCCCCCTGTCCATGTCTATCTGTTTGTCTCCCTCTGTCTGTCTGTCTGTCTGTTCTGTCTCTCTCTCTCTCTCTGTATATATATATA
>NC_068992.1:54959275-54962178 GCF_001194135.2 Octopus bimaculoides
ATATATATATATATATATATATATATAATAAAAACATTTACCAATCTATTTTATGAACCTTGGTTTCAAGCTATTTTAGCAAAATAAAATATTTTGCAAGGTCAGCTATTATCGGCAGAACAACCTAGATTAACATATAAACACGATTTCTGATTTATGGAGGGTCAAAGTTGGTCACAGAAACAGGACAGTGGAGACATACAAGGAAACCGAACGAAGACTAACTGGAGGGTCGTTAGACCAGAACGAGGGTAAAATAGCGAACGTCGGAGAAATATTTTGACAAAAGAAAAAATAGAAGAGAGAGACAGGATATGTCCAGTCTTTAGGACTGCCCTGAAAGAAATGAAAGATGATCACGTGAGGAAAAGAAAGATGGACGATGGTCACATGTGAGCAGCGAGAGAGAGAGAGAGAGAGAGAGAGAGAGAGGGAGAGAGAGAGAGTAAAGGAGAAAGAGGGAGAGATATGGAGAGACAGATATACAACGGTGAAGCATTGTATATCGACAACAACTGCAGGACAACAAAAGTTGCGCTGTGCTGGTTATGCCGGTGTTGTCACATTCCGCAGTACGGTACTGTACTCTATTAGTCTGGTAACAGTATCACTGAAAAATATTCATACACACTGTAGACTGTCTCGTGATAACTTAATATTGCCTGCTGGCCATTTTTTGTTGAATTTTAAAATAGTTACGGTTAAATTATATCATTGTGTTCCAAGAAAATGCTGAGTTAGTAAATCTGTAACGAATTTATACATACTATTTCTTAGAACAAAAACTTTAGTGTTTATTAGAGGTAAGAGTGAAAGTGAATAAAAGAATTTTCATGAAAGAGGCCAGCTGTATATGGAGAGACGGAAGCAGGAAAATAAGAGATGAATGAATTCGAATAGTAGAGGAATAATGAGATTATTTGCAGGAACGAGTGTGCGAAGTATTAGAAAGAAAGAAAATATGCCTTACAAAGAAATAAAACAAATAATAAATAGAAGAGATCCTGGTGAAACGCCCTTCACTTTCAGTTGTTATTCTTGTCACTTTTCCATTTTTACGTCGATCACAGAAGCTGCAATATGTGCAATGCAATTCTATCAAAATTGTCGCATTATTTCATGACAAAAGACAGAAAATTTCGTTTCCGTTTATAATCCATTATAATATTATTGAGTGTGTTTAGTAATTACACAATGATTGCTTTACCATCTCTGGTGGTATGGGACGCTCCCCCGTTCACACTCAGTGTATGCATCCTTCCAAAACTGATATTCGAAGATACAGCGATGGTAGCGGACACCAGCTTAACAGGATCAGGCTATATGCATTCATTTATATATACAATCATGCATAAACACATACACACTTGCATGCATTCACGCACACACACAAACGCGTATGTGAGAGCACGTGCACTTGTGCGTGTGACTTTCTATCTGCGTACAAATATATAGAACCTAAGAGGTTCTCCTCCGGTGTACAAGTCTGGGCAGAAAGTCGCCTCACTGGCGATCGACCGCGCAACCTAGGGTTGTTTTTATGGAAGTTGCCCATGCATACCTGCCTCCTCTATCCGCGTAAAGGCAAAGACCGATGCAGCTTGGCACCGGTGACATCGCAACTCATTTCTACAACTGAGTGAACTGGAACAACGTGAAGTAAAGTGTCTTGCT
The DNA here is from genome assembly GCF_001194135.2 of Octopus bimaculoides. Taxonomy (NCBI): domain Eukaryota; kingdom Metazoa; phylum Mollusca; class Cephalopoda; order Octopoda; family Octopodidae; genus Octopus; species Octopus bimaculoides. Next base: position 54,960,950 of record NC_068992.1, read on the forward strand.
CAAGAACACAACACAGTCCGGTCCGGGAATCGAACTCACAACCTCATGATCGTAAGCTCGACGCTCTAACCACTGAGCCTTGCGCCTTCACGTGTATAAATATATGTTAAAGGAAATAGAGAAATACAATATAAAAAAATTATTTACATTATAGTATTAAATAATTATACTATAAAAAGATGTAATATAATATAACATAATATAACAAATAATTGAAATATATATAAATCCAACAATTTGTTTCGATTCATATCCACTAGTGAATTTATAAAAATTTACATTTATGCAAATGAGTCTCTTCAAGATATTTGTTTAAAAAAACACAAAAATTCCATGCAAGGACTTCTAAATTATAAAAGAGATTGATTTAAAATACACTTATGTTTACAAGTGTGAACGTTAATAATTCAAAAATATAATAAATACAATAAAAACTAAAACAAAATTCAAATATATAAGATAATTAAGTAAAGAAAATTTACAACGATCGTAAAATGTTCTTATGGATCTCCAATAATATTGATCTAAAGATATTTTAATCGAAAATAATCACTGGCCATATTATTATATCGACGATTCATTAATTCGAATATTTCTACTAAATACGCCGATGTTAAACAAATGTATAAAGTTACGATTACCATAAAATGATAATACATAAAAATGATAATAATATATAAATAAATAAAGTATCAGAATTTTACTTCGTTTTACAAAGGGAAACATATTAGAGTAAGCCAATAGTTTTACGACCGTTGTAAATTTTCTTTGTTTAATTACTTTATCTATTTGAATTTTGTTTTTGTTTTTATTGTATTTATTATATTTTTGAATTATTAACCCCCACGCTAGTAAACATAGATATATTTTAAGTCAGTCTCTTTTATAATTTAGAAGTCCTTGCATGGAATTTCCTTGTTTTGTTATTGTACGAATATCACTCTGAGGAGACTCATATGCATATATGTGAATTTTTAAAATTCACTAGTGGATATGAGCCGAAACAAATTGTTGGATTTATATCTATTTCAATTATTTGTTATTTCTTTTTATCGTATAATTATAGTATATTATAATGTAAATCAATTTTTAACATGTCAACTGTATTTCTCTATTTCCCTTAATATTTGTATATTGTAATTATATCCTTTTATCTGTTGTATTCAACTGAAGTTACTTCAGTTGAATACAACAGATAAAAGGATATAATTACAATATATATATATATA
>NC_068992.1:54963296-54965137 GCF_001194135.2 Octopus bimaculoides
TGTGTTTGTTTTTGTGTGTGTGTATGTGTGCGTAGATGTGAATATGTATACATAAGACAAGCTTCTGTGCTATTTACGTATACAAACTCACACTCATAAAGCATTAGTTGACTGGAGGTTTTAAGTTGCTGATATTCTCTGCTGTAAGCTTGCATTCCTGCAGATACCATGTTATCAAATGAAAGTAACATTATACGTGAAATTTTCATCGTTGGTAAGACATGCACTGTCTCCATTTCAGACTGTTAGCAAGTATATGGTATTGGTTGCTGTTAACAAAATAGAATTAATACTGTGTAATCTATTATTACAACCCCCACTAAAAGAACTACTACTACTACTACTACTACTACTACTACTACTACTACTACTACTACTACTACTACTTTTTATGGCTCCCGTTATTATTATTGCTATTATATATTATGTATTATTATTATTATTATTATTATCATTATTATTATTCCTTCATCCTTCGTCCCGGTAAGAAACAAATGAATTCATCATCATCATCACCATCATCATCGTCGTCGTCGTCGTCGTCGTCATCATCATCATCATCATCATCATCATCGTTATCATTATAATAAAGCGGTGATCTGGCAGAATCGATCGCAAAATGCACGCCGGGCAAAACTCCTTTCGGGGTTGATAAATTAAGTACTAGTGAAACAGTGGGGATCGATGTAATCGACTAGTCCCCTCCCGCTAGTTTGAAGGATTATTATCTGCTGATGAGTTCCTTTTTTTTTTTTTTTTTTTTTTGTTAAAAGTCCCCCTGTTTCTAGGGGGTCTTATCGAATTTCATTTTTTAATCCACGTGGAAAAATTTTGCATTTTGCTCAATGGCAGCAACAAATAGTTTTGATGAAAGAAGGGGAGAGACAGAGGAGTGTCTTGCTATAAAAACTAGAGAGGGTGACAGTTGTACGACTGTTGGCATGACTACTAGACAAGCAAGCAGGCAAAACAAGATAACCATCCCAAATATAAACAACAACAACAACCCTGACACCACCCCCACAATCACCTCTTCCGCAGCTACTACGAGCAACAACAACAACAGCAACAATGACAGCAACAGCAGCATCAGCAGCAGCAACAACAACAACAACAACAGTAAAGCTTTGACGAGAGAGAAAAATAAGCAGTACAGTAACGCTATAAATGATTTCACCCCGTTAGCAAGTAACTCGCTTACTTCCGGTCAACGATATGAACATCACCACAAATAGCGTCGCTTTGGCTCCGACTACCAAGAACAACAATGACAGGAACAACACCATCAACACCAACAATAACAGTAACAAAACAAACAACGCCTTGACCGTTGTGCCTTGTCCTGGTTACTACTTGACCAAACTGGAGCGTATCTTATTTAAATTCTTGTGTGAAGGACATGTTCCAATGGTCAGGCGGTCAGTTTGTTGCTAGCATCCTCTGAGTGGTGGATAAGGTATGCCGTGGCTCCTAATGTGCAGACACGCTCTTAGGTTATGCACCTGCAACGATTTCGGAATGGTAAGCGTGTGTGGGCCCCGATTGTGAGGCTCGTCTTTCTGCAGCTCGTCTCCTTGACGGAGCTGCAGTCCTGGGTGAAGAAAAGACCGTGATTGGGCGCCTGGCACCAGAAATGTCGTTAGGCGCTCACAGTCAAGAGTTATCAGTCGGGCAATGGTGAATGTTCCGCTTTAGAAATTTATAGAGGATTAGTGGCGGAGAAGTGCCGCAACATTCTCGGGGAGACTAACGAACCGGCTAGTCAGTTCCAGAGGACTTTTCGGTCAGAAACTATCATAGATAATTCCCAGAAGTCCTTGGCATGGCAGTGCTACTGGCGG
>NC_068992.1:54967615-54972615 GCF_001194135.2 Octopus bimaculoides
GTGTGTATGTGTGTACACAAACAAGCTTCTAGTTTCCGCCTACCAAATCCACTCACAAGGAGGCTATAGTAGAAGTCATTTGGTGCGACGCAATGAGACCAAACTTAGGGCCACGTGGTTGCTAATCAAACTTCTGACCACACAGCTACATCTGCGCCTATGTATGTATGTATGTATGTATGTATGTATGTATGTATGTATGTAGGTATGTATGTGTAATTCCTTAAGTATTCGAGTAATATGCTTTTATTAAAGCTGCAAAGTCTTACATATATATATATATGTATATATATCGTTGGAATTAGAATCTTTACTCTGTATTATCTATCGCATTGCAGATTTTTAAAAGAATCTCTCCGGTGGCTTTTTGTGAACAATCGTTTGGATCGTGCAAAAGAGATTATACGACATGCAACGAAAATGAACAAAATAGAATTTGATCCGATTTGGCATAAACATGTTGAAATTGCCGGGGAAGAATGCGTCAGGTGCGATATCCTCAATGATAAAACAACTACCATTCCTCTCATGTCGTCGAATAATGACAAAGATTCTGAACTTGATAAGAGTAGTTCCATAAATTCTCTGTTTACAATTGAGCCACCGCCGATCACCATTGAGAATACAACCGAATATAATGTAACACCAGAAGAACCTCTAAGTAGCAAAGATAATCCTAGTTCTTTGACGCTGTTTACAGACCCGGCATTACGAAGTATCATGCTCATACAGATATACTGCTGGTAAGTGTTTCATATATATATACATACATACATACATATACACACACACACACATATATATATATATATATATATATATATATATATATATATATATATATATTGGGCCATCTCGTAGATAATGTGGTTTTTTATATTTTTATTTTTCAAAATTAAGATGAACAGTTCTTTTTTAATCTAAAATATACTCTCCTTCATTTTCTACAATGCTCTTCCATCTATCTGGTAGACTTGCAAGGCCTCTCTTCCAAAATTCACTTGTCCGTGACGAAAAGTACTCCTTCAATATTGTTCTTACCTCAATTCATATTTTTACCGTCCAAATGATTTTGAAGACTGCTGAATAAATGGTAATCAGATGAGGTAATGTCCGGCAAATATGGTGGGTACGGCATCGTTTCCCATTCAAACTGATCCAGCCATTAGAATGTCATCCTCGCTGTTTGTGGCCGAGCATTATCATGATGGAAGAACATCTTTCGTCTTAAAACCAAAGATGGACGTTTTTCTTCTAGCGCTGACTTATGCCGCTCAAGCTGCTCGCAGTAGATCTCCTTTGTTATCGTTTTGTTTGGGTTTAAAAGTTCAAAGTGGACTAAATCTTTCATATCCCACCAAACAAAGAACAACGCCGTACGTGGGTGAAGACCTTCTTTAGCCCGGGGTGCCGATGTTTCTCATTTCCTTACCCACTGACTTCGGTGCTTCATATTTTTGTAGAGAACTCATTTCTCGTCATTAGTCACTATTCGGTCCAAAAACGGTTCATTTGTGAGACGTGACAGCAAAGAAGAGCACGCATTCACTCCCTTGCGCGCGGTTAGACCCGGAAAGTTTGTGAGGAACTCATTGACCCAATTTACTGACTTTCCCGATAGCACGCAGGTGTCGATGAATGATTGAATGATCAAATCCAAGCTATTCCGCTAGTTCCTCAACAGTTACGATGGGATTTTGTTCCACCAGGGCTTGCAGGACATCTTCGCCGAGCTCTGTAGATATTCCAGGACGAGGCTCGTATTCTAGGCTGTAGTTTCCGGCTCGGAATTTCTGGAACCACTGTTCACACTGGCTTACGCTTATTGTCCGACCCCCATATATTACATTAATATTCCTCGCACTTTCCGTTGCATTGTTGCCTTTATTGAACTCATAAAGCAAAATATGTCGAATATGCTCCTTTGTTACTTCCATTATAGTTTTGAAAAAAATAACTGTTAAAATCGAACTGCACTCTTCAAAAATTGCACTAAGAATAAGCACAAGGTACATTTACTACTTGCTATTATATCAATTTGATGCAGGTAGTGTATTCCGTCCCCATCCGACTTTTCATGCAATTGAAAAAAACGCATTATTTATGGGATGACCCAATATATACATGTTATACAGGCTTGCCTAACCATTGTGTTACTAGAGCTACGAAACTCATTGTAGCTCGCATTTAAACATTGTGTATATTGAATGATATTTATCTCTCACAGGATGGAGTTGATCCCACTAATAATGGAACAGTGCATATATACACATACATACATATATATAGACACCCCCACACATATACATTATGTATGTATGTATCTATGCATGTATGTATGTATGTATGTATGTATGTATGTATGTATGTATGTATGTATGTATGTGTGTGTGTGTGCATTAGAAAAGGTAATGCCAGATTTGAGACTCATGAAAGGAGCTTGTAATATTTATTTTCTTCAAATTTTATGTTTATAATGTGCATCTATCTATCTATCTATCTATCTATCTATCTATCTATCTATCTATCTATCTATCTGTCTGTCTGTCTGTCTGTCTGTCTGTCTGTCTATCTATCTATTTAACAATACTCTAGTGTGTTAGTGTATGTGTGTGTGTGTGTGTGCGTTTAGGTTTAGAAATGCAAGCTAGAAGATTCCTCAAATTCTGTAACCCTTTAAGCATTCAAATTACTCCGTCAAATGTAGTGCTTATTTATTGACATTGTTTTGAATTTATCACGTATTATCTTCGAAGCTTTGAGATTTTGATGATGCAATCTTTATTTTTAGAATGACATTGTAGGGTCGGTTTGAACATAAAACAGATAGAATATTTTGGCTTAACCCGGTCTGTTTAAACGTTAACAGGTTAAAGTTCTCGTCCTGAAAAATCATCCACACCAGTTAGCAATTTATTGTAATAGTGTGGGAGATACATTGTTTATCTTTATAATCACAAATAGTGAGGTATATGAATATTTTCATAGAGACATTGCAATAGTTTAACAAAACAAGTGAGCACATTTGGGAAAGAAGAAAAAGATCAGATATTTCACACGTTCATTTTTTCCTGTAGCGAAATGAGTTTTTGTGCAATGTCTAAGATAATTGTAACTGCACATGTGCACTAAGTAGTAATCTTTTTTGCAAATTGCTATGATCTACTGGGATTGGTGCTTACCTCGTGCCCATAGCAATAAAGAAATGCATAACATTTTCTCTCAGTGATGTTATAAAGTCGGTTAATCGCAGATCAGCCACGGCTGAACACGGCTGATCAGCCACGGCTGCTCAAAGGCGTTTCGCTAATGACTATTCTGTATTCCCGAATAAGGTAAAACGCAAGGGGGAGAAGACAGAAAAGGCACATATGAAGGGCTCTGATGAGTTAGTAACTAATCTGAGAATTGAAAACATGTTTAAGAAAATGTAAGTTCTGTATATTTTATAGAAGTCACTAGATACTGTATTAAGTAATTTAAGGAACGAGAAAAATCTAGTGAAGATTCTTAATTCTGGTGGCTTAAAAAAAAAATAGATTGGCCATATTAGTGACGTATGTGAATTCCAGTAACTTTGGTTCTAATCAATTATATAATTTCACGTACTTGGAAATCTTTATCATAATTACAGTTTCTTCATTATTGAGAAACCATCTGATAGCGTCCGCAATTTACAGTCGGAAACAGGAAATGATCATTAAAGCCGAGTAGCAAAAACTCATTGTTGCCATTTCGATGCCCTTACAACGAGTTAATGTCATCACAGGAAATAAGTGTGACACTTGGTAATTAAATGTTTCGACCTTATACTCACTACTGAAGGAGTTTCTTCTCTCTAACTCAAGGCTCTGAGGAAAACAAAACTAAAGGAACATTTATTAGTCATTATGTTTCCCCATTGCTTTCTTGCAAGCATTGTAGAGGAATCCAGGAATCGGATTTTGCGATGTGATTTCCATTCTCCACTGAGCTATTTCAGTTCCCTTGCTTCTTTGTGCATTCCTATTTTCCAGGTGAATTTTATATTGAAAGCGGATTGGGTCCTCCTACATTAGTACTCAGTCAGTATGAAAACGAACCTTTTGACGGAGACCATGTGATTCAGTGAGGATTATATAATGTTTACAAAATTCAGTTCTCACAGCATTAAGTCTATATTTATATCCAGGTAAACAGAACGAGAGAGAAGATTGGTCAAAGCCATGGAACACATGGTAGTGCTCGTAAGGGAGGTATTCGAACTGTTGATTTTTTCTTTGATATATTTGTTGCTCTATCGATTCAGCTACGTTATTTACTTATTTAAATGAACCTTTACTTTGTTTATTCCTATTTACAGGGCGATCAATTCAATGTCCTACTACGGTATCTACTTAGCAGTGACGTCATTGAGTGGTAACAAATATTTCAACTTCCTTGTAACAGCAGCATGTGAGTTGGTTACTATGAGTTCCGTGTGGAAAGCCTTTATGTGGTGCGTAGAAATATAAATCTAATTTCCTTCACAAGTCGTTAACATATACTTGCTTCGTGGTGACTAAGAATGTTGCCTAAACTGTGTCATAATGTAGTCATTATTGTCTATATATTTATGTTATATCTCGGTTTAAGGAAGTCAGCTAGCAGAATCGTTAGCATGCCGGACAAAATGCTAAGCAGTATTTCGTCCGTCGTTACGTTCTGATTTCAAATACCGATTACATTATCTATGAGCAGAGCCATAGTATTGAGAAGTCTATTTCAAAATCATATTCTGGCTGGTTCTATCCTGCTGCGCGACACTATGAGCAAGCATCCTCTACATTAGCTTGGGATCGACTCAGACACGCACGCGCACACGCACGCGCACGCACACACACACACACACTTTACTAAATGCTTTAACACCTTCATGTTTCTTAGTTTTATTATCTCTCTTTTCCGGAAGGTTTGGAAGGAAAAAAGCCCTCATTGGATATTTACTAATCGGATCGTTGTCCCAGTTTGCAGCAATATTC
>NC_068992.1:54974049-54977673 GCF_001194135.2 Octopus bimaculoides
ACTGGAGATTATCTTGTAATCCAATGACTTTACATGCTAAATATATTAATAATCTATCGCTCTCTCCCTCTCCCTCTACCTAGCTATCTTTCTTTCCATCTGTCCATCTCATTTTCGATATCTATATGTGTGTGTGGTGGGAGGGGTGCAGGTGATTATACTTTTCTATTTGACTCATACACACAATCGCTCTCTCTCCCTCCCTGAATTTCCCACCAGCCAATCTTGCTCAGATCAATCATCGCTGAATATTTACAAATTAATCACCTCCCAATAGTTCAAGGCGTAAATAAATCTCTATCAATGAAACGTTTACTGGATTCGAGTAACTAAAACTGAACGAGAGAGAAATCCAAGAATGTGTTAAAATAATCACGCTGCATTATCATCATAAACCTACTACTACTACTACTGCTACTACTGCTACTACTACTACTACTACTACTACTACTACTACTACTACTAATAATAATAATAATAATAATAATAATAATAATAATAATAATAATAATAATCCTTTCTACTAAAGGCGCAAGGCCTGAAATTTTGTGGGGACGAGACTAGTTGATTATATCGACACCAGTATTTCACTGGTACTTAATTTATCGACCCCGAAAGGATAAAAACAACGTCGACCTCGGCGGAATTTGATCTCAGAGCTTAAAAACGGATAATAATAATAATAATAATAATAATAATAATAATAATAATAATAATAATAACAATAATAGTAGTAATAATAATAATAATGATAATAATAATGATGATAAAAATAACAACAACAACAATAACAATAATAATAATAATAATAATAATAATAATAATAAGGGTTTCAAATTTTTCCACAAGGGGAGACATTTTGGAGGGAGTGGATAAGTTGATTACATCAGCCCCAACTGGTACCTAATTTATCAACTCCGAAAGGATGAAAGCAAAGTCGACCTCGGCGGAATTTGAACTCAGAACATAGCGACGGACGAAATACCAACCCAGCGTGCTAACGATTCTGCCAGCTCGCTACCTTAATAATAATAGTAGTAGTAGTAGTAGTAGTAGTAGTAGTAGTAGTAGTAGTAGTAGTAGTAGTAGTAGTAGTAGTAATGATAATAATAATGCAGGCAGTGGCCTTCATGGCTTCTCATTTTAACTGATTGCAAGTGTACATTGTTTTGTCTTGGTATAAAAGATGGGCTACAGCAAATATTCTGCTCAATACCACAGATTTACTTGTCAGTTGTTTGACCTTAACCAGTTGATCATGTCTCTGAGTGGCTGACGATATGTGCATCTCTGATCACGAGTAGAAATAGTGGGGGGAGCATCATAGCCATGTGTTGAGAGGAATTCTTTGGGGTTTGAACAATTCACCTTTGGAAGCATAGGTGTTTTTTCAACATCTTTATACAACACTTACAGGGAATTTTTTAAAAACAACAGGGAATTTTTAAGCAGGATGGGCTACTCGACCTGAAGAAAATTCTAACTGGGCTCCACCTGCAACGTCATGCGCTGTTAATCTTGATATGAGATCACTATGTCGCGCACATATGGTTGTGATGCATGTGCCTGGTGTACCCTTATCAGACGAGTAGTCATGATGGGTATAATGGGCTTCGTATATTTTACCCCAGTGTCGTATATTTTACCCCACTGCTCTCTCACTGAATAATAATAATAATAATAATAATAATAATAATAATAATAATAATAATAATAATAATAATAATAATAATCATATGGCGCTGAAGGAAATCTAAGGGGTGACAGGATAGGTAAAGTCTTTGGTTCGAAGCTTTGGGAATGAATTACAATAGGAATGATGAGAAGAAATGAGTATATCGTATAGACTTGGAGTTTCTAAGTACTTAATTTGTTAAATCAGATGTGTAGAAGGAGGAAAAACCGACAAAAGAAACAACACATTTGTGGGCCAGTTATTATAGCGCATTGGTGAGTGTGTCTAGCAATGAGATCAATAGCCTTTTACCCTGCACAATCTAGAATGTTGATATGTCTTGCATCAACATTGTCCTCGACATGTAAACAATTCTCTAATGCGGATATTAATTGAAGTTTGTGTGGACCAGTAACTAACCAGAATTACTTTCTGTAAGGAGGGGATGCGTAATTTTAGGATGTAGATTTGATCCTTCCATAAAGTTCTTTAATATCCGCTTACAAAGCCTGGCAAACCAGCATGAGATGGATGTGTCTTCAAAATAAAACTGGTTTTCCTATCAAGAGTTTTTGATGAACCTACCTCGCGGCAAGAAACGCAAATGAGGGTAGTAACTTCAAACTCCTTCATTCATCAAATGCCCCATAGCAAAGCTAAAAGCGGTGCCCCAGTATGGTCACAGCTCTCAAGCTGAAACTAGTAAAGAAAAGTGTGATTGTAAAGCCACCATGGAAAGGTTATCAGTGAAGGTGACGTTTAGCAACTCGTACTAGTTTTTCTATTTCTTTAAGGACAATGACTGATTTTGAATTAAGAAACATACCTCACTGAACAAGATTGTGAACGACACAAGTCATCTCACTCATTCATCTTTTATTTTTCTTCCAAAATATTTCAGATAAAAATTCAAAGTACATTTTTCTGGAAATAGTGGCTTCTACCCTAGGAATGTTTGGTGTTTCAGGTGCTTTTTCAGCTATTTGGGGTTATCTACCCGAACTCATTCCAACGAATTACCGGTAAGTTACTTATGATCATATCACTTGTTTCTACCTTATGAAAATGTCCCTTCTCTAGTTAAACAAGAACTACTCTTAGCTCACATCTTTTAGGATGAAACGAAATTATATATCCCCGAATCCCCCCATTGAGACCCTGAGGAATGCGAAGTTTCAGGTTCAGGTTCTACTCACATTATTGTCTAAACGAATGGGGGTAACTGATGTATTTTAAGTTCAGTATTTTATTTATATTTCTTTTGTTCAGCTACCTTCTATAACCACTTTTATGCAACCACCGCAAAAACCATCGAGTATTTACCATATCAACATTCACACATATGAAACTGCGAGCTTAAGTTGTTATTTACCTAGATTTCTAAACCATTTCGGTCTTTGACTTCAACATTTTATACTAATTATATAACCACTATTAATTATTTTCCAGGAACAGTGCCGTTGGTTTTTCATCGTGTGCAGCACGGGTTGGAAGTGCAGTTTCTCCATTTACGCTACTTGTGGTACGGAATTACAAAATATGCCGCAATAAAATTCTCTCTCACTCTCTCTCACTCTCTCTCTCTCTCTCTCTCTCTCTCCTCACCACCCCTCTCTCTTTCCTCATACTCTGTCTCCACATTACGACCACTCTTTCCTCCCATCTCCCTTTATTCTCTACTCCCCTATAATCTTCCCTTCACCTAATCTTTTCTTTCCCCACATTGCCCTATCACTCTCACTCTTTTCACTTCACTCCATCTCCTCCACTCAACATCTATAACTTCTTGCTCCTTTACACTCCCACCTTCTCTCAATCTCTCTTTTTGTTTCTTAAAGTGTTTCCATTTCTAATTCAATATACATACGTACACACACACATACACACACACACACGCACACACACACGCACACACACACACACACACACACACACACACACACACATAT
>NC_068992.1:54977867-54981814 GCF_001194135.2 Octopus bimaculoides
ATATAGATATATAGTTCATAGATTCTCTCTCTCCCCCCCTCTCTCTCTCTCTCTGTGTAAAGGTGAGATCCAAGGATCAAGATATAGGAAGTTAGTAAGCTTCGAGCAGTCCGTAAAAGGCATAGAAGACTACTTTCAGGAATAGTAGTGGTTTATTGTCGTTGAAGGTTTTAATTTTTATGGACTTTTGATAAGCTGAAACAATTTATTTCGTACCTTATGATTATCAGCTTGGGATTGCTGAGTACGCGAATAAAAATCCAAAATTAAACAATGGAGTAGATAAAATCCAGACAACGTATGTTTCATAGCTAGCAGGACCTCGGAAATAGGAACTGCCCAAACGAGGGATAATTCCCTAGCTACTCGTCGGGCCAAAGATACCTTAATTAGATGAAGTTTTCATTGTCGATCGTCACGGGATCTCATGTTGACTCGCAGGAGATCCAATCGTTAAGGTGTGTAAAGCATTCGATTGGATCTCTTGCGAGTGAACGTGGGATCCGTTGACGATAATGTAAACTTCATTTCATTAAGGTACCTTTGGCCCAACGTGTAGCTAGCGGATTACCCCTCGTTTGAGCAATTACTACTTCTGAGGTTCTGCTAGCTATGAAACATATGTATCCTGGATTTTATCTACTCCATTACCTCATTTTGGATCTCGATCTCTCTCTCTTTCTCTTTTTTTCTCTCTCTCTCTCGATATATATATATATATATATATATATATATATATATATATATATATATATATATATATATATTACAAACAAAAATACAATTGCAGAAAAATAAAAATTAAATTAAATTAAAATAAGAAAAAGTACATACAAAAGTACCAGCAAGTGCCAGCCAAAAGGTTCTTGATTTCTATCATTCATGACTGCATGATAAAGAACTTAACTTTGCAACCGTAGATTGATAAATATAAATGAAGATCAATAAAGATTTTACGGTTCAATTCATGCTACAAATGTTTCAATGGCATAGTTATTTATTTGCATGCAATGTATTACGACATCCTTATTTCATATGCTAGATTACTTGCTATTTCATCACGCATATGTGAACTATCGTGTAACAAAAACCAATCAATATTTATACATATATATGTGTGTGTGTGTGTATTTGTGTGTATGTGTCTTATATATTCTCTGTATATTATATATTCTAACGAACTGCTCCTTTTTAAACAGGTGTCAATCATCCCCTGGGTTCCGCCGGCAGTATTCTCGGGTGGACTCTTCCTCGCAGGTGTATTGGTGCTACTTTTACCAGAGACACGCGGTAGACAGATGCCTCAATGTATTGATGATGTGCGAGCATGGTCATGTAAAAAGAAATCTGAAGATCAATGAAGTTCCTTCTGTCTCAATCCAACCTACCTTGTTGTTTTCTTATCGTTATTTTTATTGTTGTTATAATTGTTGTTATTGTTGTTGTCGTTGATGTTATTGTTGATGCTGTTGTTGTATTGCTGTTGCTACGAGGTTGAGACCTAATCGAGCAGTAATAAGAATCAACAGTATATATGATCTGTAATCTGCTGCAAAGAAAATATTGTATTTCCTACTTGCTGTAATAAAATTAATATTGATAGAAAAATATATCTGTTCATTTCATTCATTATTTATTTCGACATGTATGTCTGTTTTTCAGTCAGTCTATCTATCTATCTATCTATCTATTTATGTTGCTTATTTTTGGTAGTTTTTTTTACTTATTTAGTCCCTCGATAGCGTGAGGCATTAATACACAGTTAATGCCCTTTATATATAATTAAATATATCTATCTATCTATCTATCTATCTATCTATCTATCTATCTATCTATCCGTCGGCTAGTTGTCCGTTGGGTAGTTGTCTGTCGGGAAGTTGTCCGCCAGGCAGTTGTCCATCGGGCAATTGTCCGTTGGGCAATGGCATGTCGGGCAGTTGACCTAAAACCGTTTTCTATACCAATCATGGACTACTCGAAGCTTACTAACTGCCTACACCTACATCATTGGATCTTACAATTACATATCAATATATATACATAACACACACACACACACACACACACACACACACACACACACACACACACATTCACACGTATATATGTGTATGCATGTATGTGTGTGTGCATGCATATGTGTGGGGTGTGTGGTGCTGGTAATCTTTTTCAGCTTAGCAGATGCAAGCAATGGGAAATTAAGCCCTTTGATCCAGGACACGGTGCACAATCCAGTCGCGGGATTGAACCCACGATCCTACAATCGTCGCTACCACACCCTAATCATTATGCCATGTGCCTTCATTTATCTAGCATAAATTGCCAAACAAACGGTAAAATTAAAAATATAGTAATTAATAACATCAACAAAGATAACAAATACCATACTGTACCCATTCCGTAATATAGATTTCAAATTTTGGCACAGGGCCAGCAACTTCGGAGGAGGGTGTAAATCGATTGCATCGACCTCAGTACTCAACTAGCACTTTTTTATCGACCCCCAAAGGATGAAAGGTAATGTAAACTTCGGCGGAATTTGAACTCAGAACGTAAAGACGGACGAAATGCCGCGAAGCATTTTGCCCAGCATGCTAACGATTCTGCCAGCTTTCGCTGCTTTAAACCCATGCCATAATATTGAACTCTATTCCACCTTCCAGTACGATCTTGTCGGGCATTTTTTCTTGAAAATTATTCAAGGAAGATGAGAAAATATGACCCTTCCTTTAAACCATAATATTTATCCCTTATTTTCTAGATTTACAAAATAACAGATTCCAAGTAGCACTTGACAAATAGCATGTTTCCATTCTTATCAACAAAACCAGTGTAGATCGGCTACAGCCTACCATCACTCTTACTTGAATATACGACACAACAAACTGAAGAATAGAAAATATGACGGATTACATATAACAGCTCTATACACCATTCACAGGGCTTGTAGAGGCAAGTGAAGAAAGCAAAACATCAGAGTAATATGCAAATCGAAATGCTGAAAATCTTTGAAGGTGAAAACCAAAAGCAACATGAACAAATAAAAGTGAAAGATTATATATAAGATATATAACCAGGTAAGGTTTCGTATTATATTCATTGACGGGAAACGATCAAAAAGGTGTAATTTTCCTTAGTTTTCGAACATTTTGGCCACTATAAATTTTCCTTCTAAAATATATAGCGATTTTTTATACGGGCATAGGTCCACATATTTTGATGAACTGGTTATCTTATACTCAATTAAATTGATCTTGGTTATTATCAAGGACTTATTTTATTGGCTACCAAAGAATAAACGATGAAATTCAACTCCAACGTAATTTGAAATGGAAATGTAAAAACCCGCAACGAAATTCTGCAAATAAGCGTCCTTCATCTAAGGCAATCCTTATATCCAACTTAACGTGAGTGTTTTGTTAGAACCTCGAATGCTGCGGCATTCGCGTGAGAGGTTTTCTCGTATAGATGAATGAACATTAATTTGGACATAAAGATTGCCTTTTTGTATTAATACTTCTGTTGCTAATAATTTTCTTTTTCCTTTGTAAGCCCGATGGCTAATTGCGACATCAGTGCATGCAAAGTTAGAGTAATTACATTTGTCGTTAGCAGTGAGATTTCAATGCCTGAAAAGTCGCTGTAATTCTATATGTCGTTGGCAGTAAGATTTGATAGGTATGTGGCAAAGTACATTGAAATCACGGGCTCTGGCAGTTTCGGCACCTCAACTGACGATTTTCGTCTACTAAAGATATATGTATGCGTGCGTGCGTGCGCGCGCACACGTGTGTGTTTTTATGCACCTACGTCTTTATGAGATGACCTCTCAAGCGAATACCGCAGTACTCAGCGTTTTGAACATAACATCACCGGTAAGTTTGATATAGATATTACCTTTTGGTATTAACACTGACTTCAGCTGCTAATTATATATATATATATAT
>NC_068992.1:54982139-54984318 GCF_001194135.2 Octopus bimaculoides
ATATATATATATATATATATATATATATACTAGGCATAAGTTTCATAAACTACAAAATATAAATATCCACACTACTACATTTGAAACGTACCTGTTATAACATTCGGCGGAATTTGAACTCAGAAGGTAGCGGCAGACGAAATACCGCTAACCATTTCGGCCGGCGTGCTAACGTTTCTGCTAGCTCGCCGCCTTATTTCGCCCGGCGAGCTAACGTTTCTGCCAGCTCGTGGCCTTAGTAGAAAGGATTATTATAGTTGTTTGTACGATTAGACAGTTTAACATGGCTGATTGGGTGAACGGTTAACACGCCGAGCAAAATGTTTACAAGCATTTTGTCTGTCATTCCGCTCTTAGCTCAAATTCCACCGAGGACTACTTTACTCTTTCGATGAGATAAGTACCTGTTATGCACTGGGCTCAATATAGCCGACTAGACTTCTGCAGCTAAAATTATGGGCCCTGTTCCTGTAGTAGAAAAGCTGATCAGCTTCATTCTGGCACTTAACTTTCGTCCTTTCTGATTATAGATTTATCCTCTTTGGCTTCAGGTTTATACAATTTTAGTTATCAGCATTACAAGGACTGTAAATGTAGAAGACACCATAGAATTTCAGACAGAATGGCTACTCTATTTGATTAGGTTTCTTTATGTTATGAGTTCATGTCTCTCCGGTACAAACCTCCTCTCATTATTTCAGGGTCGATCAAATAAAGAATTAATGAAACACTCTAGCTGATTTAATCAACTACACACGCTTTCATGAATATGTGATCCTATGATCATGCAAAAAGTTATCACTATACAACGTTGGGATTCAGGGATATATACATATATATACGGAAGTGTGGGTTCAATTCCAAATCGTATTAATGCCCATTTCTTTCCGTCGAGGGCTTATATGCTCCAATGTTAGAGTATGAATACACGGTGACCGCTTATAAGCTTAAAACTTTTGATTATCATTATTTACAGAATTTTCATTCGTCACCGTTTCTTAATTTAATGCAAAATACGCACGTTTGATTGTTTGCACAACAGTATGAATTTACAGTTCCGCAATTTAACAGGAATTCGTGGGGAAGATGGTTTAATCGGTCAGCACACTTAGCGAGAAAATAAGAAGTATGGGTTCGATTCCCACGCATACTAATAAAAAATGTTTTTTTCACCGAGATCTTATATGCTCCAGTACCAGAATATTTTCTATAGTTAATATATTGTGAATGCTTATAATTATTATTTACAAAATTTTCACTCGCCACCCTTTCTTGATTTAACTCACAGTATAGATAAACACATTAAAGGAGAAAATGTTTCAAGGTGATGAGAACTTGGAAGAAAATATTTACATTTTCCCTTTAGCAGAAATATGTTACCGGTTTCCATTGTTTAAGTCTAATTTATTGTGCAATAGGAGTAGGAAAAATAATTGAGTTACATTAAATTAATCTTTCATGACAGCAGTTTTGAAACTTTACGTGTTTTGGTTGCCAAACTATGTAATAGAGATTAAATTATAACTTCCTCTTCGGTGCGACTATTGACGCGACTATCAAAACATCCAGAGTAAATGTTGAACCGTGTGAAATTTTTTAAGAGAGAAAAAAGCTATTTCACTGAAATCTGATAGGAACCCGTATATAATGTTAGGGATGACATTATATAAGCGAATTATTTTCATATACAGTTTAACTAATCTTTTTTTTTTGTTTTCGCTAGTCTTTTAAATACTAATTCTGTTTGTGGAAAATTAAAAATTAACATCAGTCGCTTCACCAGTAGAATACAAACTGGGGAAAACGGAAAACAAAAGAGACAAATAAAAAGTCAAGAAAGAAAGAAAAAAGGAACTTGAAATACGCACAAAAAATTATAGAAACTGATAATAAAAACATCTATACAAACAGAAGTAAGATGAAAAACAACATTGTTAACATATTTAATATAAATTTATCAAGATTGCTATAAGTGCTTACAATCAAATAGATCAGCTGGGTACTTAAGAAGTGACATCTTATAAACATACGAAGCACAATTCCAGCAAAAGATTATTATATTGTTTAATTTGCTTCAAAAATTAATTTTCCTTCATAGTTCTATTTGACTTATTTTTGCTCTGCTTATATTATTTTTTTTTCCTAATTCTCCCTTTCTTTTTTTTTTTTTTTTTTAATT
>NC_068992.1:54986171-54988665 GCF_001194135.2 Octopus bimaculoides
TGAAAATGTAAAATAATATATATATATATAAATGAAAATCATATAAAAATCTGGAACAAAAAACAAATAATAATAACTGATAAAAAAAATGATTAGACTAGATTTCATTGCAAAGAATATAATATATTATTTCATGTGAAGTTTTTTCTTGAGACTTGAAATTCACACCACCGTGATCAACACATACATACATACATACATAAATACATACATACTCAAACACAAATACACGCAAACACATGCACATATACATACACACGTATATATACACACATGCACACGCATATATATATATATATATATATATATATATATATATATGTGTGCGTGTGTGTGTGTGTGTGTGTGTGTGTGTGTGTGTGTGTGTAAACACAAATACACACACTTATATACATCCATGCATAAAACATATTAAAACACACACATACACGCAAACACACGCACATATACATACACATACATACACGCATGCATACATGCATACATAATACGCACATATATGCATGCACATACACACATACATACATAAATACACACATACATACATACATACATACATACACACATACATCGTATGCAAATATTTGATATCTCAAATAAATACCCTGATTCTAATTAATAAACAAAGGAAGGAAACACCACAAGTGATTCGTCATTTCGTTCATGTAGTTGATTCATTGATTTTAGCCATTTACTGATATTGTTTTTGCTTGTTGTTGTTGTTGTTGTTGTTGTTGTTTTTGCTTGTTGTTGTTATTGTTGTTGTTGTTGTTTTTCTTATAACAGAGAAATATATTTGTCAACATATACAGATATGAAATATGGTTTATGCTATTTCATTGCGACTTCATTTTCTCTTTTTCGTTCTTTTTTTCGCCGTTTTCTGTTTTATTTTTTTACAGCTCTTCTTGTTTCAGGTACTACTACTACTACTACTACTACTACTACTACTACTACTGCTGCTGCTGCTGCTGCTACTGCTGCTGCTGCTGCGTCCGCCGCCGCTGCTGCTTCTGCTGTTGTACAGAAGACAACGATGACGAAGTTGAACGTAATGCCATCTCACTGCAATCGTTGTTTGTTTTTATTATTGTCGTTGTTTCTGTGATATTGCTGATTCTGTTGTTACCATTTGAGGTCTTGTTGTCGTTGTTGTTGTTGTTGTTGTTGTTGTTGTTTTGCTCAGCCATTTTGTTTGGCCTTCATTTCTATTCTTAAAACTAATAATGAAATCAAATTTCGAAATATCCAACTGACATTCATCTCACTAAGTAAGCACTGGAATTGAAACACTAACACCAGATATTACTAACACCACCAACAACACAACAACAACAACAACATCATCATCATCATCATCATCATCATCAACAACAATGACACTACTACTACTACTACTACTACTACTACTACCAATAATAATAATAATGATAATAATGATAATAATGGTTTCAAATTTTGCCACAAGGGCAACCATTTTGAGGGAGGGGGATGAGTCAATTACATCGACACCATTGTCGATAATAATAATAATAATAATAATAATAATAATAATAATAATAATAATAGCAACATCAGCAAAAAAGAAATACCTTAGGAATGAGAACGTAGGGTTGAGTCAAAATTCTACCAGGACACCTGATGAAGGCTGGAGAATAAATCAGCCGAAACGTTGTGGTAACATCAAACAAGATGAGTACATATCCGTCCAATGTAAATAATGTAAATAAGTATTTGACTGGTACTTTATTTTATCAACCCTGAATGGATAGGAGGTATATACGAACACGGTGTAATTTGAACTCAGAAGACGGACGCTAAGCGTTTTGCCATGATTGCTACTGGAGGCATAAAAAAAAAAAATCTTTCTATTAAAGGCACAAGGTCTGAAACTTGGGGGAGGGGCATAGTGGAATACAACGACCGCAGTACTCAACTGGTATCTATTTTATCGAGTCCGGAAGGATGAAAGGCAAAGTCGACCTCGACGGAATTTCAACTCAGAACGTAAAGATGGCGGACGAAATACCGCTAAGTATTTTGCCACGCTTGCTAAGGGAGGCAAAAAAAAAATAGAGAAATAAAAAAAAAACAATAAAAGGCTAAAAAATAAAAAAAGATCAAAAGCAACAAGAAAAATGAGGCGAAGTTGACGATGAGGAGAATG
This sequence comes from Octopus bimaculoides, assembly GCF_001194135.2. Classification (NCBI taxonomy): domain Eukaryota; kingdom Metazoa; phylum Mollusca; class Cephalopoda; order Octopoda; family Octopodidae; genus Octopus; species Octopus bimaculoides. The sequence continues at coordinate 54,988,339 of NC_068992.1, forward strand.
ACGATAAAAACGACGATCATCATCATGATTATAATCTCGATGATAACGATGATGATGACGACGATGATGATGATGATGATGATGATGATGGTGATGATGATGATGATGATGATGGTGGTGGTGGTGAGGATGGTGATGATGATGATGATGATAGTGGTGGTGGTGATGATGATGATGATGATGATGATGATGATGATGACGATGATGATGATGATGATGATGATGATGATGATGATGATGATGATGGTGGTGGTGGTGAGGATGGTGATGATGATGATGATGATGATGATAGTGGTGGTGGTGATGATGATGATGATGATGATGATG